>NC_057799.1:504380215-504457229 GCF_018294505.1 Triticum aestivum
GCGGATGATGCAATGATGAAATGCAACAAACAAATAAAACACACAACAACAACGAAAAACATGGAAGGCTTCTGGAGCGTCGGTCTCGGGGCGTTACAACACTCCACCACTACAAGAGGATCTCGTCCCGAGATCTTGGATTGCACCGGAGAGAAAACGAAAAGGGAAGAGGTAAAACAAAGTTGCTTCTTTGACAAACGAGTGAAACCAAAGAACCTTGAGAGGTTGAAAACTTGAAAGAAGAATACGACAGAGTTGAACAAAATTGAGAAGACTCCGATAGAAAAGAGAAACAAGGAACACCATGTGAACTTTGGAGTTTCTATGAATGACGAGAACAATGGACGAGAAGTACATGCAATCACTCCGGTTGAAACGAGATGCACAAGGAACGATAATGTTCAATTACGATAACGCTCCGGTTGGAAAATGGAAGGGGTAGAATATGACTTGGCAAAATGAAAGCACTTGGATGAGACTCCGGTTAGAAGAGGAATGATAGACACAACACTCCGGTTAAAACAAGATAACGAAGGAATGAGAATGATATAATTTGGGCAGCACTCCGACTGTAAATGGAAGGAATTGAACATGATCTTGACAAGATGAGAGGATACTCGATGAAATTAACAACACATTGCCTCCGGAACTAAAGAAAGAATGGCACAAGGGGTAAGAAAGATTTCAGACACCACTCCGGTTGAGGAAGGAGACAAAACTTGATAAGATGAGAGAACTCGAATGAAAATACGACACTCCGGCTAAACGGACGAGAAAGGAAAAATTACATGATCTTGACAAAACAAGATGATTGGTCGAAGAGAGCAACATCACAAAGCCTCCGGAAACAATGCATGATAGTTAGATAGTTGGAGTGAATAGAACGAAGAATGAAACCAACATCTCCTACCATAAATGAATTTTGAAGAGCATCCTTACGAAGTAGGATTGAACGGAGTTGTTGGAAAAATCAACAACGAAAAGAACAAGCTTGTTGTGGGCTTAAGGAAAACATCTCAAAAACTTGAGGTGAAATTCTGCCACTAACGGAAAAACAATAGATTGGATTGATATGAACAAGGAGACGAGAAACTTATTTCGCTGGGAGGATAAATGAAGAACTTGGGTCATTTATGAGCACCATAAATAGCAAAAATCCTTAGGGAAAGCTTTAGGTGAAACATTACATAAGATAAATCCAACGAAGATATTGGTGGATTTAAAATATCTCATTCTTGACAACATGTGAATCCTGAAACGCGAACTCAAACTGTCAAGAATGACAAAACACCACCTCAAATGATAAGGTAAAACGAATTGCACTTCGGAATGCGAGATGAAGAATGCTTGAACTCCTCAATACAAACATGTGTTGAGCACCATGTTTATTTTTTAGTATAGCTTGACGGATCTTGACTCCGAGAGAAGTCTTGAAGAACAATTGAAGAATGAAAAGAATCCTTGACGAAGCACCATGTTGATCCTCCATGAAGAACTACGATAATAAAAGAATGATCAAACGAAAGGGAAAGTTGAAAAGAACTCCGGGAGAAGCCTTGCAATGATTAGATGAAGCTTTGAAATGATATAATTGAAATAATTTGGAGCTCCGGAAAGAAAAGATGAACAACTTGGAACCGAGAATTTGATATCATGAACGAACTCCGGAAGAAGGAATTAATCACTTGGAGGAAACAAGAATAAGAATTACATTACGCGTATCCTTCACCAATTTAGATTGATGACAAGCAACGGATTTGGCATACTACTTATTCTCGTAGAAAGGATTAAGATAGATATAGCGCAAACTTGAGAAAAGTCTTCAACGAATCACCGGTAGGATTGAAACAACGAATAAATTTATATGATAACCAAGGAAGAGAACTCTTGAACGAACCACCGTAAGAATTGGAAATGAAAGTAGCAAAGGCGCAATTCATCGAGAAGAATTAGAAAATGAACGAAGATACTTGAGAGAATTTAGATACAAGTGAACGCAGAGATCCCGAGCTGATTAGATAATACTTGAATGATGCACCGGTATGATTTGGAGAACGAGAGCTGAAAGCTTGAATGAATAATTCTGAGATGGTGGGCTCCGGAGAATCAAACTGAAAACACTTCTGAAATGCTCCGGGTGGGTGAAAAGAATTCTCACAACCGCAAACAATTATGAGAGGATAGCAACACGCTTGAGCTTCGCATCTTTGAGAGAACGGATAAGATTGAAGAGAAACTCTTCTTCGGTCTTCAAATGTTGAGAATGATGACAAGAAACACCACCATTAATTGTTGAGGCACTCCGGAATGAAAATTAGAAAGGTTGAACCAAAAATGAAAAGAATTTGAAAAATCTTGGAGAAAGACATATGACTGATGATACTTCATTCTTCCATCCAAAATTCGAAAAGAATTTGGGAATAGCTCCGGGGAAATTAGAAGAGTCAGGTAAGATCCTGGGAAAAGACCTGTGGGTTAGGGCCCACCCAAAAGAAACAAGGTTGGAATGATTTAAAAGAAAGATTGCGCCGGTAGAATTAAATGGCTTGAATGAGGTAACAACCTCGAAATAGTTAGAACGGATTAGGAAAGGAAAGCACGAATCTTCTGAGATATGTTCAACACTTTGGGACAAATGAATAGCGAGAGCTGAATGATTACGAGCTGCATCGGCATGAGAAAGCATTTGAAACAAGGAAATGAATATGATCAACACCGCAAGCTTGAATTGAAACCACCGGAGAAGAAAGAGAACGAATAATGATGAAGTTAAGGCTCCGTTAGTATCTTCCTGAGAATCACCGGATAAGAACATTTACGGAAAAGAATGGAGAGACTTCCTATCTATAAGATGGATACTTGATTGAGAAATCTGAGTCCTTAAAGAAAAGGGTGGGAGGGCGGGAAAAACAAAGGCAACTTGGGGCATATGGGATAAACACCATTGAGAAAAAGCTTAGAATTGATCTTGCGAATGTTGGAATGATCGGATCCACTTGAAGAGAAGCACGCCGGTGGGAAAAGAATTAACATGACGACCTCGATGATCAAGAAGGATTAGTATTCACATAGCAATATGAGAACACCGTTTAGGAAAGGTATGGATTCAACATTTGACTTCAAAGCAACTCGAATACCACAACTTAAAACAAAACAAAGGATTTGGCTTGCGGAATAAGCCAGAACAAACATATGATAGAGATTTCGTCCGAAGTTTTCGTGATGGGGCCCACACGGGCTCGATCGTACAACACCATCATGTACAAGGCAGTGCACATGACAAACGAAGCATCCCCGAGTCGGCATAGCCAAGGACTCTTTAAGACACTACGAGACCACTGTAAAACCAACCTTGGAAAGGCGGACCACTAGACGTCGAACCCCAATCTCATATCATGCATCTGTCGGAAAGATATCCCAGGAGCTACTTGAATTCCCACTTATAAACTCCCGAAACTTTCTGGTTATGCAATCAGGTGTTGGGGATACAGGGGACACAATATATCTCACCCAAACTAACAATACCTAGATCCAGCTGTATCCATCCTTCAACACATAACCAAGAAACCTTCGCAAATCATTTACCTCAACCTTCGAAAAGCATCCGTTATACGAGTTATGGCAATACTCCCGAACTCCCGCCCCAGTACTGGGCGGCGTCGAGGTGATCTCACCAACAACTGCATAAAAGAGATTTTCGATGTCGGCGAAACTCAGGTATTCCAGAACTGCAACGATGAAATTGTGACGACAACACCTCGGAGCTCAACTCCCTAGGACACTGCCACAACCCCTAAATGTCAGGAGGCACCAAGAACAATGTTCTCGTCACAAAACCATCAGAACGATTCCAAGATACCTGCGTGATCCTAAATTTTTTTTAGTGAAATTTGAGGAGAGAAGAGTCAAAACATCTACGTCAGGAGACCTCATCAGAGCGACGAAGGGACCGAGGAGTAAAAAGAATCCTACTCTTCGATATATATAATCCTGAGACTGAAAACATTTTTGTTCTAGACTCAACAACGCCAGCGATTCGATCAAGCAGGGGGCTCCTAAGTCGGGGATGGCTCTGATTACCAACTTGTAACGCTCACGATGCGACTATATCTCCCACATGTCGAGGCACGACTTAGAGGCATAACCGCATTGTGGTTTTGTCACAAGAAGGGTCATCTTCACACAATCCCATGTAATGAACAAGAATGGGATAAAGAGTTGGCTTACAATCGCCACTTCACACAATACATAAATAAATTATACATCAATCAGAGTACACACATAGGTCCGACTACGGAACCAGAAGAAAAGAAGACAACCCCAAATGCTAGATCCCTGATCGTCCCAACTGGCCTCCACTACTGATCCACAGGAAACGAAACAACACAACGAACAAGAGCTTCATCGAGCTCCCACTTGAGCTCAGTTGCGTCACCTGCACTGGTATCATCGGCACCGGCAACTGTTTTGGAAGTATCTGTGAGTCACGAGGACTCAGCAATCTCACACCCGCGAGATCAAGACAATTTAAGCTTATGGGTAGGAAAGGGGGTAGTGATGTGGAGCTGCAACAAGCACTAAGCATATATGGTGGCTAACATATGCAAATAAGAGCGAGAAGAGGAGCAACGGAACGGTCGTCAACTAGTAATGATCAAGAAGTGATCCTGAACTCCTACTTACGTCAAACATAACCCAAAAGCCGTGTTCACTTCCCGGACTCCGCCGAAAAGAGACCATCATGGCTACACACGCGGTTGATGCGTTTTAATTAAGTCAAGTGTCAAGTTCTCTACAACCGGACATTAACAAATTCCAATTTTCCACATAACCGCGGGCACGGCTTTCGAAAGATAATACCCTGCAGGGGTGTCCCAACTTAGCCCATTATAAGCTCTCACAGTCAACGAAGGATATTCCTTCTCCCGGGAAGACCCGATCAGTATTGGAATCCCGGTTTACAAGACATTTCGACAATGGTAAAACAAGACCAGCAAAGCCGCCCGATGTGCCGACAAATCCCGATAGGAGCTGGACATATCTCGTTCTCAGGGCACACCGGATGAGCAAGACGTCGGCTTGGCATAGACCCTGGTTGCCCAGGGGGCGCCGGACATCACTCGGTTTGGACCAGCACTCGAAGGAGCACTGGCCCGGGGGGGGGGGTAAAATAAAGATGACCCTTGAGTCTGCAGAACCCAAGGGAAAAAGGCTTATGTAGGCAAATGGTAAACCAAGGTTGGGCCTTGCTGGAGGAGTTTTATTCAAAGCGAACTGTCAAGGGGGTCCCATAAATCACCCAACCGCGTAAGGAACGCAAAATCAAGGAACATAACACCGGTATGACGGAAACTAGGGCGGCAAGAGTGGAACAAAACACCAGGCATAAGGCCGAGCCTTCCACCCTTTACCAAGTATATAGATGCATTAATTAAGATAAAAGATATTGTGATATCCCAACATATCCATGTTCCAACATGGAACCAACTTCATCTTCACCTGCAACTAACAACGCTATAAGAGGGGCTGAGAAAAAGCAGTAACATAGCCAAACAACGGTTTGCTAGGAAAGGATGGTTAGAGGCTTGACATGGCAATATGGGAGGCATGCTATAGCAAGTGGTAGGTAGCACGGCATAGCAATAGAGCGAACAACTAGCAAGCAAAGATAGAAGTGATTTCGAGGGTATGGTCATCTTGCCTGAAATCCCGCTAGGAAGAAGAACGAGTCCATGAAGAATACAAACGGATGTAGTCGAACGAAAACTCACAACTCCGGAACGAAACCGAAGCTAACGAGAGAAGCAAACCGGAAAGAAGCAAACAACATAGTAAGCAACCATCACATACACATGGCATGATGCACAACCAAGTATGATGCATGTCCGGTTTAATGAGGCATGGCATGGCAAAGTGCATAAACAATACTACAAATTAAATGGAGCTCAATATGCAACGAGTTGCATATTGACAAAACACCACATCAATTATTTAGTTCTCTCTCGGTTATGTACCCAACAATATTAAATGTTTTAACATGGCAAGAGGTGAAGCATAAGTAAACTAACTATTTAAGCAAGTTAAATCAGGCCGGAAACAAACAACAACAATTCCGGAAAAACCTCACATGCATATTTTGGAATTGGTACTGTTCTGCCATAAACACAATTTTAGATTTGTTAAACATGCAAGATGAGTGCACCATGTTAAACTAGGTATTTTTCTACCCCATTTACATATAAAGTTTTTTTAAAATGGAGCTACGGTTATTTAGTTATGAAATAAATCATTTTAACATGGCATTTAAGCAAATTTAAACAAACAGCATTTTAAACATTTTTAACATGGTTGAAAGTGGCATATTATGAAACTAGACAAAATTCTAAGCATTTTCATATATAATGTTTTTACAAATGATGCATGGTTATGGAGTTATTGAATGCATGAACTCTAGGGGTTTTTCTGCAAATCTGTTTTTTCTCAGCATTAATAGGAAAAATCGCAGACAGAGAAAAAAACAACACTGGGCCGAAACTGACTGGCCCAATAGTGCACAGGGGAAAATAGAAGATGGGCTTCCTCACATTGGCCCTGGCGCAGGAGGAGCTGGGCCACACGCTGTTGCGATTGCGGGCCTGGTCAACGCTCTCGAGAACGAGCGCAGCTGCTCGATCTCCAGGCGCGCGGGACGAGCAGAGCTTCTGCTCGTTGCAGAGGAAGCAGAGGCCGGTGACAAAGGACTTGGTGGCGGGCGGCGCGACGGGAAGCAGGGGTGGCTGGATCCGGGCGAGAGGGCAGCGGGGAGGACCGGCCTCGACGGACTTGAAGGAGCAGGCGGGGCGGCGTGGGACTTGGCGGTCAACGCGGCAGGGGCGGCTTCCTCTGTCTGCTCCCGACAGAAGGAGGTAGTGCGACTCGGGGCAGCGCTTGGGCTGCGGCACGAAGACGACGGCAGCGACGCGTACGGAGCTCCGGCGAGGCGAAGCAGATGCGTAGGAGGCGGTGGAGGCCGGCTCCGAGGCGGACGGGCGCGGGTCAACGGGGACGGCAGGAGCGGGAGGCTCGACCCCGATCTTGTTCGAGGGAGTTGCAGCGGGGAGGGACTCCAGCAAGAAGGGGAGGTCGCGGAGGAGGCTGATCTAGCGCGGATCCGAAGGGTGGCGACGAGGACAAATGGCGGCCATGGCTGCTCGGTTCCCTGTGAAGAAGAGAACAAGGAGAGAGCTCGCGTAAGAGAGAGAGAAAGAAGGAAGGGAAAAGGAGCAGGGGAGGAACCAGAGAAAGGGAAGAAGGGGCGCGAGGAGACGGCGACCTGCTGGTCGGGATGGGGATGCCGGCGTGGAGAGGAGCGCTCGGGCAGAGGAGGAGCACCGTGTGGCTGCTGGGATGGATCCCAAGGAAGAGGATCGGGGTGGCGACGGCGCCGAGGAAAACGAGGGAGGCACGAGAGGATAGTGGTTGGCTGTGGTTGATCCCGATGGGGATTGAGCGGGTGGCGGCGCGATGGAACAAGAAGCCTAGGTTTTAGGGATTGGTCTAGGGTTAGGACTATTTATAGCAGATGGATTTTTAGATAGGGGTATTTGGTCCCTCCGATTTTAATCGGACGGTCGAGAAATAAATAGATAGGGAGTCCAAAAAAAGAAAACGGAGATATTTTATAGATGTTTGAGGATGATCCGGATCCACTGGTAACGACAGTCTGAGTCGGGTTCGGGGGAGTTTGGGATGCGCGCAAGAGGGTCGATGCACTGTGCAAGGAGGGGTTAGGTGGTTTGACAAGAGGGAACCGAAAACACGGTTGGTCTCGAAAGGGTCAACGAACGCAACGGAGGGAAGCGAGGAGCGGCAACTACGAGCGGATGCAAGCTTTACAAACAATGACGGCAACGAGGGCCGATCCAATGCGGATGATGCAATGATGAAATGCAACAAACAAATAAAACACACAACGACAACGAAAAACATGGAAGGCTTCTGGAGCGTCGGTCTCGGGGCGTTACACCCATGATGTCTATCGGCCCATATGAGGCCCTTTGTAACTCTTGGCCCATTAAAGGCCCGAGATGATACTGGCCCATAATGAACAGTGTATCGCTTTATACCCATTAAAAACCCATTATTCCGTCGGCCATTTCCAGCCCGTGTTAACTTTCATCCTTCCAAGGGCCCATTTGTTCTTGGGCTCATTTCTAGAATTTAGTTAGATGCGGTTCGTTACTGGCCTATTCCGTTTGTGGGCCAAATACAGCCCGTGGTTACATTCGGCCCGTTTGTGGCCCGTTAACCCGTTGGGATGTTTTCATAGCGTTATCAAATATGGCCTATTAACGGCCCGTTATGGTCCATGAATAGTACGTCCCATGTCGCGAAATGATTATACGCCCCGTAGAAGGCCCATGGATCCTACGGCGTGTAGAAGGCCCATGGATCATACGGCCCGTAGAAAGTCCATGGATCCTACGGCCCATAAAAGGCCCAGAGATCCTATGGCCCGTAGAAGGCCCACGGATCCTACGGCCCGCAGGAGGCCCATGGTTACAACAGTCCGTGTGTTGCCATGATTATTGTGGCCTAGTTACCAAAAATAGCTTATTGTGGCCACTAGAAAAGCGCGGAAAAAGAACTGCAGTGACTACAAGCAAACAACTAAACAAGACAATACGGAAATAAGTAAGCAAGCAACTAACGCTAGCCTATTACGGCTATTACACATATTACATCCACTGGGCATCAACGTTCGCCACCAGTGCAAATATAGGGAACAAAGCAGCATATTACATACACTGGCCGTCAAAATTGGCCACCAGTGCAAAATAAACGCGGAAGCAAAACAAGTCCATAACTGAAACAACTTCAGAAGAGCTCAAGAAACGTTATCCTGGGTATCCACCATGCTGGCAATAAGCTATCAAGCTTATTAGCTTTGTCCTGTCTGGCGCTAAAATCCTCCAACGCTTGCTGTTGCACAAAAAAGTATGCATCTGAATGCTCCAGGGACTTCCGCAGTCATTCCGCTTCTTGTCGCAGCACAGCTGATCGATGTCTTTCAGCTTGTAGTTGAGACTCAAGAAACCGAATTGATTCAGACAGTGAATTTGAATAGCTTGTGCAAGCAGTAGTGGCCAGTAACTCGAACAGTAAACCAAGACAGGACATTGGGGTTGCCTCACTATCTTCAAGATAGTTTTCCTTAGCTGTTTTATCAGCTTTGTTGGAGACCAACAAGGATGTCTCACGATCCTGAACCTTATCTGCATTACTTCCTTTATCGTTGCTTAATAAGGCACTCTTCCCCAATATTCTGTCAGCATTCTAAAAGAAGAAACAAGCAGACACATAACATGTTTAGCATGTACTAGTATATGAAACTCATTTTGGTGAACCAGTTCATTAGTAAGGTGGACAAGATTAAACTACCAAGTCTTCTATTGCCAAGTAGTACATTATAAAAGCATCAAACAAACATATATCTATGTCCTATGGTCACTGCATTGTCTTGCCAAATCAAAATAGAGACACGGTTCAAATCATATCAGTTCAAGAGAAAGCAGCACTGAAAGAATACAAAGCATGGGAAACTAAACGGCACAATAAGATTTCAGATTGGTACCACTGGTCTACATGTACAACAACACTATTGGCCCTGTTATGATGCTAGTAATGTGCATGATATGAGAAGTCAACTGTATACACAATTGAAATTGAAATCAACAGAGCTATTTATAAGAGCAAACCTGGTAAAGAAACATGCGTAAACATACTTGTTGTGCCATTGGAGTTTTCATTGGATCGTTCAATTTAAAAATAAGTTTGTATGAGTAAATACAGTGATACAAGAGCAAAGCAGTATGCACGATAGCAATGGAATCTTAAATGAGAGCAGTTGTTCTTCAGGTTGAAGCACTTGTTCCACATGAACAGAGTACAGTAAGACACAACCATATAGTACTTAAAATAAAATGAGCTCATAGACCTTACCACATTCTTGGTTCGGGACCAGTACAGAACAAGGCGCTCCCAGTCATCGTCCAGTAAATGTGTCTCAGGAGAACGTAAGGGAATTTGATGAGTTTCTTTGCCAATGAAGTACGTTTTCTTCAGGTAATTCTGATACTGCCACCAAGCATTCTTGAAGCTAGCAGAGGTATTAGCACAGGTTACCTCATCCCGAGTTTCCAAATCGGTCGTTCTCTATAAAGAAAAATGGGAAATTTGTTGCATTATAACCATCATGGAGGTAGAATATATGGGACAAAGCAAAGTAATTGCCATGAATAACATTACTTACACATAACTCCTGGACAAACACCTGCAACGACATTTTCCTCCATCTTTAGTATAATATTTCCATGATGGGAAGATATGCACATAGGATTTAACAACATCAAATGCGATGGATGTTAAACTATGAATGGCCGGCTGTGCTTCCTCCACAGGAATAGGTGCACTAACTGGTGGAGTTCGGGTTCGCCATGGTAGTACCGGTGCTTTGGGCACTGGAGCTGCCTTACTAACTGCTCTTGTTTGGGAGCTCTCTGGTGGAGATGGTGCTGTGTCAACAGGAACTGGGTTACTATCTGCTGGGGTTTGGGTTAGATTGGGTGAAGTTGGTTCTCTGTCCATCGCAGTAGGGCTAAAATCTGCAAGAGATTCGGTTATGTGTGGTAGGGCTGGTTCTCGTGCATATACAACCGGGGTGCTATCTCCACCAAGAGGTGGCACTGTTTTATTTGAAGACCGTGTTTTTACTCTGCTAGATACTACCATCACCTGCTCCAATTCAAATGGCTGATAAACATGAAACATAGTTGAATGTAGAGACATTGTATGAGAGACAGATGCAATAGATAGTGTGGAAAAAAGAGGGCATGAAATAGTTGACATGTATATTGTTTAACTAAAACGGATAGCATGACATAATTTCGCATATAAGATGTCTATCTAAACGGGATAGCATAGCATAACATAATTCAAATATATGATGACTAACTAAACAGGATCGCATGACAAATTCACATACATGTTATCTAAGTAATCAGGATCGCATGATTTAATTCACATATGTGATTTATATGCTAAGCAGAGGGCATTCGCATATATGATGCCTCAGCTAAGAGCATGGTGTTGAATATTGTGTATATGATGTCTAAACTAAGCAATGCAAGACACCATATGCATGATATGAGCAGTATAACCATGCCAAGTTAGAGCATACACCTTGGTGGGGGAATAGGACTGGTCATCTGTCTCTGAATCTATCTCTGAGGAGCTATCGGGACCCAACAAGAGATCTGCTTCGACAGGTAGCACTATCTGCTCTGAAGGCCTTGTTTTCACTCCAGATTTTTCCATCACCCACTCAAATGGCTGATTCACAGGAAGAGCAGTTTAATGTACAAACATTATCAACAAATGGAAATTTAATGAAGAGAAGTATGGGCTAGATATCATTCAAATATATGATGCCTGGTTAAACAGGATGGCATTGCACATTTCACATATATTATGGCTGGCTAAAAGACATGAGACTGCATAATTCCCATATATGATATTGAAACTAAACATGTGGCATTACAGAACATGTCTAAACTAAGCAGATGACATATATGATGTCGAAAGTAGGCACTGCAAGGCAACATATGCATGATATGACTAACATCATCATGCCAAGTTAGAGCAAACACCTTGGGGGGTAAATAGGAGTGGTCAGTTGCGTCTGAATCCGCCTCGGAACAGATATCTTCCTCTGGATTACAATCTGGAGAGGGGGGGGTTGCCATTGAACCCACCATGGAGCGATGTCTGCATGACATTGTATTGCCGCGCAAAATTCTTCTCTTTTTCTCTACATGTTCAGCATGACTATGTACAATATCTGACATGCATACAAAAAAATATAGTGAGACTATGTAAGGAGAGCATGCAGCAATCTAGAGTAATGGTAACAGCCAGTGGATGGATCCAGAAGTAATGATAGCAGGCTGATGATTGCTTTAATTTAATAAAAAAACATATGATGATTGCTTTACTATTTGTTTCCCACCCAAGATGAACAACATAGGCATACCCTAGGTGAACCAGATATTAGACAGAGATACTATTCATTGCTGCCTCGATATGTGCCCCACCACTAATTTAGAACTCAAGTTTGAACATCAATTTGGACCTGACTTGGAGTCTAAGAGGTGAACAGGACAATAAAGTAGCTGGTAATATTAAGCAATGCATAACATAAGCAGAAACAAAAGAGTGCGACCTCTCTTGTGGACCCATGTACTCCTCGGGTTCATCTGCCGAGTCAATGATGGTGATGCCGTTGCAATGGGTGCCGGCGGCAGGGAAGGAGATTTGAGGCAGCGAAAGACGATCAGGAGTCGTGATGTCTGGTTTGGTGGATGCTTCCGTTGATGGAGCAACTCAGGTGAGGTGGACGACGTCGCGGCAGGAGCAGGACAAACCACACAAAGTTTTCTTCGACACCTACCTATAACTGAAGTAATTCTGTAAGGGCTCATTTGGCTTGCATGATTCTAAAAACGAAGGGATAGGAGGAAAAACACCGGACTAGGATAGGAATGCACATGGGAAACAGAGCATTTGTGAACACATGATTTCTGTCAACTTGGGTGTTTGGTTCACAGGAATTGGAGGAGCAGAGGAATGCAAAGAAACATGGCCAAAATAAAGTGAAACCATATGAAAGCGTGTACAGTTAGAATGTTATTCTACCACTAATGCACTTGGTCTTGTTTTCGTGCATAGGATTGGTCGCTGAAGAAGTTGAGGCAGAGGTGGCTCTGAACTTGACATGAATGTAGAGTAATAAGTCATGCGACAAGTGTACAACCTCTTTGCCGTAGCCGTGTCGACATCAGCATCATTGGGTTGGTCACTGAAGAAGTTGAGGCAGAGGTGGCTGTCGGAGGTGTGGAGGAAGATCTAAGGAATCTGTAGACGGCGTCCGGGGCACTGCTCTGTTGTGATGGATCGTTCCGTCGTTGGAGCAGCTCCGGTGAGCCGTAAGACGTCAAGGCTGAAGCAGCACAAGACAGACATCGTTAATCTCAAGTGGGATTCTAATAGCATCTCCAATAGATTATGTAAAATGCATTACCAAAAATTGATAGATGTAAAATTTACCTCACCAAAAACCACCTGACTACAACAGATGAGGTAAAAAATGTTGACTCTGAACTTAACTGTCGAAACTGAAATTTATTGTGGAATCTGAATTTTACTGTCGAAACTGAACGCAATGGTAGCAGAGAGGCACTTCACATGGGATAGTTTAGGAAGGGCTTGCAGTTCATCTTCAAGCTACACCCCCCTAAGCCGCCAGCCACCACCGGCCGAACCCCGCACCGCCCCAAAACAACTCCCCACCGCCGGTCTGCCGCCGCCCCGGCCAGCCCTCTAGCCCCCCCGCCCGCGCCAAGCTTTTTCTCCGGCAATCCCCCCACAACTGCCCCACCACCGCGCCCCGCACCACCGGCGAGCAGCACCCAACCCAGAACCCTAATATAGATAGTGGGGTACCTCTCCGGCGAGCTCCCCTCCCCGCTGCGGGTGGTTCTTCCTTAACTCCGGCGAGACCCCCCACCCCCTGAAAATCGACTGACCCAAAAGTCGATTCAGTCGACTGAAGTGTAGCTAAATCGGAGCAGAGCAACATCACGAGCGAGGGGGAGAGCAGCAGCAGTAGCGCGGGCGAGAGCCGGAGCAGCAGCAGCAGCATGAGCGAGCGAGCGAGAGCCGGAGTAGCTGCAGCAGCAGTGCGAGTGACAGCCGGAGCTGCAGTAGCAGATCCGTCTGGTATGGACGCCGCCGCCAAAGGGGCCTCACACTGGGGAGAGCCGCCGTGGAGATGTCGCTCGCGGCACCGGCTTCGAGGTAGCCGCTCCATGGGGGTGCGGGATGGAGCACCGTCAGCGCCGAGAGGTCGAGTTAAGGAGAAGGTGCGATGCGATGAGTGTACAACCTCTTTGGTGGCGCCGAGTAGGCCTCGGCTTTATCCGAGGAGTCGGTGAGGATGCTGCGGTTCCGGTGGACCAGGTTAAGGCGACGCTGTGGGGATGGAGCAGCCGCGATAGACGAGGCGATCTTCGGAGCAGCTCCTTGGTGGTGGAGGATGGGGTGGCTAAACCCGTGGGACGACAGGATGGACGACGGATCCTCATCCGGGGAGGCGGATGAGAGACGTCAACCTGTTGCGGTGGACGACGTCGTCGGGGAAGAGGCTCCGGCTGGGCGGCGGTGAGGTGGCAGACGGAGGAGGGTGGGGTTTCACGGCTGGAGCGCAGAGGTTATGGCGGCCAGATTTCGAATGGCGAAAAGGAGGCGATGGGAGGGGGGAACCATGACTTAGGGACGCGCTTGTCCAAAATGTAGGGTGTGTTACAAAAGTACCCCCACCATTTGAACTAGCGGCCCTTTCGGCTCAGGGTTAGAAGGGGGATTTCGCGTGTCGGGATTTGGTAGCTGGAGGGCGTTTTCGCGCGCGTTGTAATTTCAGGATAGCAAGGCGCGGGTTGTGAAGGCGCCAGTTTTGGGAGCACGATATCTGAATTTTCGGGATATAACAAGGCGCGGGTTGAATTTTAGGGACAAGCCTAGCATGTAATATTGTACTTGTAGTACGTACCAAATCAATTCGCACTTCCCTCAATGAAAAAAAACAAAAAAATAAAACTATTCACACCACACAAAGAGAGTCTTGTTGCGTTTTACTATACAAAGGCTATTCAAAGCTACTCCCTCCTTCCATCTATATAGGGCCTAATGCGTTTTTCGAGGCTAAATTTGACCAACCTAATATTAGAGCAATAATATATGACATGCAACTTACACAAAGCACACTGTTAAGTTCGTGTGTGAAAGGAGCTTTCAATGATATAATTTTCACATTGTGCATGTCATGTACTATTAATCTTGTCAATAGTCAAAGGCGGTCTTAAAAAACGCATTAGGCCCTATATAGATGGAAGGAGGGATTATGGATCCATGTTATGTCCAATTAAATTTTTTCGCTGGCTGTATAATGCATGTAACCTACTCATGCCAACATTTTAGTGCATTCCAAATGTCTATACTACCGCTGCAATTCAAACTGAATTTGAATTCGTTTCTCTATTTCAATAAGAATCTACAATCATGATTGTTGCCAATTTCAACCATCATTCGTGTATTACCTTAACAACACACCACATGATTACTATAGAGATAGATATGGACTATGTGTAATATATGAACTCGAATTCAATTTTTTGAATACACTTGATGTTGATTCCAAATAATAGTACATTTGATGTACTAACTAGATATTCATAATCTAAACCATGTTCCATACGTCACCGTGTTTATCACACAAAGTATAGTGCCCCGCCCCCTACATTATGACAAGTATTTGGCCCTAAGCTGCAAAAGCCACACATTAGCCCAAATTATAATCAATGTTCTACATTATGATATCTTCTTCAAGTATCCGTATCCACTTTTTATAATGAATTATAATATATGTTCGTCTTTAACACCTTCACGATCATCTTCTCTTTGTAGCTAGCTAGCGCTAATTTTCTATCGTGCATGCACACGCCCGCCCCCCTCTCACCCTCCCTCAGCGTCCCTTCCATCGCGCACGTTTGTTATTTCTCTTTAGGTCGTTCACCCGCGGTGTGTGTAGGCCCCCAGACTCCTTCTTTTCGGCACACACCGGTCGATATACCTCTCTAGCCAAGTGTGCCTACCACAAACACATACTTCCCCTCTTCTCTTCTCACCGTCCATGCCCCTATGTCCAATACGGTTCCACGCAGGTGCACACTCCCGCCCCTCTTTTCATCGATCTCATACTCATACACTCCTCCCCCCTCAACATAGTAGGCCCCTCGCACCACCTCCTAGCCGCACCCCTCTCCCCATGTCTGTCTCTCCGGACCTTATTTGCTTCTAACACATGCATGCATGTATACGTACTGATCTCCCTAAATATAGCTGGGTCGACTATAATTCTTTTTCCCGACGCACCGTGTCGGGTGGTAGGTGCGACATATGCCAACGGGTGGCTTATCATAGTGGGTGTCAGTAAGACGTCGCCGGTGCCTGGAAACGGGATGAGGCGAAGACATGCACGCCGACGGATCTTACCCAGGTTCGGGGCTCTCCGAGGAGATAACACCCCTAGTCCTATTCTGCGAGGTCTCCGCATGATCACTAGATCAGGAAAAGTAGCTACAATCGCTCCTAGAGCTGTTGGGTTCAAGGGAGAAGAAGAACAAGGCTAGCTCTTGCTTCTCTCTCTCTATGGTGTGTGTATAATGCTAAGAAGCCAACCCTTTGCATGGGTGCCCCGGGGGGTTTATATAGGCCTACCTCCCGGGGATACAATTGTAATCCGGCTGGGCGCTGGTCCCAGCCATCAGTGTCTACGCTTGCCGGCTTCTCTGCCGGCCGTTGGGGCCCGCCGACTAGTGGGTCCCACCGGCTGCCGGCCTCTTGGTCGACAGGCCGGCCCCACCGCCTAGGGTCTTGTCGGCGGCTGCTTACTGTAGCCTCGCCCCTGATGACGAGGGCTCCGTCGAGGTAAGCGTGGCTACAGTGTGCCGCCTCGGGGGCTCTCACTGTAGCCTTACCTTGTCTTGTCTCCTTAATGTGGCACATGCTTCGAGGGAGGGGGTAGCCGGCTTCTGGGGGCCGGCTACGCCCTTGGCCGACTGGGGGAGGCCGGGCCGCCTTCGCACCTCTCTCTGGCTAAAGGGGCCCGCCGCCCGTGGGCCGTACTAGCGCCTGTCGTGGGTGACGTTGAGGCCGGCGTGGCTACAGTGTCGAGCTGTTCGGGAGATGGCCGTCCCGTACGGTGTCCTGTGGCGATGCCTGCCTCAGGCTTCGGGGGTAGTGGGCCGCACTGGGGCCACACCCCGTCTTGTCACCGTTATGTGGGTGTAGTTTTGGTGGTTGCGGTCCTGGCCGGCTTCTTGGAGTCGGCGCTCTTCGTGGCCGGCTTCGGGAGGTCGGCATCCTCTATGGCCGGCTTCCTGGAGTCGGCCGCCCCATGGTTATCCTGGGGGGAGGTTGCTGAGGCTGGGTCGCCTTCCGAGAGTTGGCTTCAGAGGTAGCCGGCCAGGGAAGGCGGCCCAATGCTTGAAATGCTTGAAGGCCCAAATGGCCTGATAATTTTCTGAAGAGCCAGGGGCAGTCGGTTAGGCTACCCGTGGCTATTTACTCCGACAGTAGTCCCCAAAGCTGATTGGGCTTCGAGGTTGGGTAGCAGTCGAGAAGCTCGATCAGCTTCCTATCTTGACAAGCCGGCAGCTGGGAACCGGCTTTAGTTAGGCGCGCCGTCTTGGCCAAAAAATTTGGAGTCGGAGGGCGGGAGCTCGCCAGCGCGTGCACCGGGCCGCGGGCCGGCCACTCGCCGCCTGCGGACCACGTGGCCTCTCTTGGCCAAAAAGCCTGCCAGCCCACGCGTGCGACGGGACGTCGCCGCAGGGCGGGGGGCCGCCACGCCCACGTCTGGGCCCAGGCGTGGATTCTCTGCAGCCCGAAACCGCCCGCACGGCTCCCTGCGGCAGTTTCGGCACGCCTTTAGGGCGCAATAACCGCGAGGCGTGGGGGGAGTGGGTGCAGTTAATCCCACGTCTCACCCTATGTCCGGCATCCCCGGCTTCACCTAGCAAAGCTATAAGTAGGGGGAGGGGGGAGAGAGGCAGGCTCTCGCATGCTCCTCCTCTTTCCACCATCTTCTTCTTCCTGCCCTTTCTTGCAACAGCGCCTTGCCTCCGCGCTCTTCCACCACTTGTTCCTTCCCCGCCGCGCTCGTTTTCACCATGCCTCCCGCCACGGAGCAGTACGGCGGGGATTGGGACGGCTCCAACGTCCACGAGGATCACCTTGAATTCCTCCGCAAGACGCGGCGGCTGCCCAGCGCGGACAAGGTGGAGGTCCGTCTCGCACCGGTGAAGGAGATAACGCCGGAGCCGCGGGAGGGCGAGCGGGTGGTCTTCCGATCGCATTTCTTGCGCGGAATCGGCCTGCCCGTGAGCGCCTTCTTCCGCTCTTGGCTCGAGTTCTACCAGCTCCAGCCACACCACCTCACCCCGAACGCGGTGGTGCTGCTGTCTGCCTTCGTCACCCTGTGCGAAGGCTACCTCGGCGTCCTCCCCACCCTCGAGCTCTGGGGGGAGTTCTTCCACTCTAAGCTGGGCACGTGCTCGCAGGGCGTACCAGCTCAGACTAGCGCCTTCATCGCGATGCGGAGGGTGGCCGCCGACAACCCTTTCCCCGTCATCTCGTTGATCCAGTCGGTGAAGATGTGGCAAAAGTCGTACTTCTACGTGCGGAACATCGCCCCACGGGGCGACTACATCAACCTGCCGGCTTACGTAGCCGGCCCACCTGCGGGCAGGCGGCCCCAGTGGTCATACCGGGCCGTGACGCTGACGCCGGCTGGAAACGCAACCATCGCCCGAGTGCGGGTGATGATCCAGTCGGAGGGCTTGTTGGGGCCCGACCTGCTGGCCGCCTTCGTTACGCGCCGGGTACTCCCGCTCCAGAGCCGCCCTCATCTGATCTGTCAGATGAGCGGCCAACTCGATCCGAGCCGGATGTGTACCAAGGACATGCCGCACGACGAGGTGGCCTATATGGTGAACTACCTCACGAACTTCAAACTTTCCGAAGGGTGGCAGTTCGGCAAGGAGCCATATAGCCAAGCCAATCCGCCGCCGACGGTATGTTCTCCTTGTCTCTTTCTCTTTCTCTCAGTTTTGTCGCCGAGTTCCTTTTGGCTGACTCTAACTTAGTCGGCTTGTTTTCGACAGAGCCCTCTTCTTCGGCCCGCCGGCGGGTCGGACGCGGAGCGCCGATTCGTCCCCGACCGGACGGAGCACGATCTGGAGGACCCCGACTTGGGGGCGACCGCTATGGACGACAACACCGAGCCGGGTGGTGGCCAAGCCGGCGGCGAAGCAGGCGGCTCCGGGCATGGAGTCACCTTCGACGACTGGCCGGATGACGACGAGGCCGAAGTCGTCCCACGCCGTCAGCCGGCATCTGGCCGCGGCGCGGGTTCCTCCGCCGCACCGCCTGCTCGGGGCGGCGGGGAAAAGCGTCGCGCCGCACAGGGTTTGTTCGGCAGTCGGACGAAGAAGCCCAGGGGCGGGGCGGTGGCGACCAGGCGGGAGGAGGCGGCCGCGAAGGCGGCTCGCTTCCGCAAGACGGCGAAGCAACCGCAGACGGTGTCGGCGTAAGTTCACACTCCTTCATGTACTCTTTTTTCTTTCTTTTCTCTGGTGGTTCCTGAATCCTTGTTTTCTTCTCCAAACAACCAGAGCTCCATTCTCGCTCGATCGGGCAGCTGCTGCCTCCGTCGTCTAGTCGCCGAGGGGGTCTGGGAGCACCACTCGCCGCATGGACCCCCGCGCCGACCTTCAGGCGGTGACGGAACAGAACGGGCGGGAGGCGCGGGAGGCGGAGGCACGGAAGGCGGCCGCCGCCCAGGCGGCGCAGGAGGAGGAGGCGGCAAAGGCGCGCGCCGATGCCGCTGCCAAGGCCCAAGCGGAGGCTGTGGCGGCGGCAGAAGGGTCCTTGTTGGTCACCCCACTGCGCGTCGCAGCGCCTGGGGCCCCGGAGCCCTCGCCAGAAGGGGACGGCAGCGACCAGCCAGGGCTGGAGAGGGATGACGACGTCGTCATCCTAGAGAGGGCGCCGGTGCCGACTCCGCCGACTGGGGCGGCTCAAGGCGGCCGGCCTGATCTGCCGTCTGCGCAGTCGGCGGGGGGCGAGCCGGCCGCGAGGACCGAGCTGGCAATCCGGATGCCGCCGAGCCGGCGTGCGGGGAGGGCTGCGTCAGAGCCACCGAAGGCCGCATCGGAGCCGCAGCCGGCTGCGGGCTCCAGCTCGTCGGCCCAGGATGTGGAGGTGGCCAGCGCTACCTTGGGGTGGACGCCGGGCGGAGGGATGGCCGTGATGAACGTGGCTACGCAGGACGTCCGAACCCGGCTCCAGGCCCAGGCTATGGCGCTGAGGCAGTATACCGACGAGTTCCTTGCGACGCGGGCGGCCATCCGGGTTAGTCTTTTTATCTTCCTTCTTCTTGATCTTGATTTCTTCTGTGGGGGCGCGTCAGCGCACCCACTGGGTGTAGTCCCCGAGTTCTGAGTCGGCTGCTGAGCAGGCGGCTTGGAACTTCTTAGTGGATTTGGCTTTGCTATTCTTGTTCTTACTTCGGTCTTCTGGCTATCTTGCAGGACTACCACAATCTTTGTGCGGCTGCCTTCAACTCCCAGGCTCGGGAGCTGACCCAGAAGACCGCCGACCTTACTGAGAGCCGGGCTAAGTGCTTTGTTCTTTCTCTCACGTGGGGGCGCGTCAGCGCACCCACTGGGTGTAGTCCCCGAGATTCGGGCCGACTGCTGAGCAGTCGGGTCGGATCTTCCTTGACGACTTCCTCTTATTGTTTCTTCTTTTTCCGCCGTCTCTGCAGCGGCCAACGCTGGTCTGAGGGCACAGCTGGGAGAGTCTCAGACTGCCCTTCGTGCCAAGGATGCCGAGCTCGCCGCCTTGGTGCAGGAACGCGACCGCCTGGCCAAGAAGTTGGCCGACCAGGAGGAGGGCCACAAGGCGGCTCTGAAGGCGGTGCGGGATTGCGAAGCCGCCCTCCAGGCCGAGTACGAGACGGAGGCGGCTGGCTGGGCTGAAGCAAGGCAAACTCTGATAACTGGCTATGGTCAGATCGAAGATCTGGTTGACGGTAAGCCGCCTACTTCTTCGTCCTTTCTTGCCGTCTGCCGCTTTTGGCTCGTTTTCTGACTTGGTGTTTTCTCTTCTTTCTCTTTCTTTCTTGCACAGAGTACTTCCCTGGCTATTCTACCGCCGCCAACCAGATCATCGAGGCCCGCCGCCAAGCGCGAAGGCAGGCTGGCTTCGAGATTTCGCCAACCGCTGGCCGCTCGCTGGAGGAGCAGCTCTTGGCGATCCAGGCCCGTCTCCAGCCGGCTCACCGACTGCTCCGCCATCTTCAGCGCGCCGGGGCGCAAGTATTGGCCGCCCTCTGGCCCGGCCAAGTGGTTCCTCGCACCCCCAGTCGGACTGCCGACTCGCTGGAGGTGGCAGTCGGCCGCTTCGAAGCCTGGAAGGCCTCGGCGGCTCGGTCCGGCACCAGGCGGGCGCTGGAGTTCGTCAAGGCCTGGTATCCTGGCCTGAGCCTGGATCAGCTGGCTACCTGGCGGCAGCAAGCCGACACGAAGCGGGAGCCGGCGCGGCCGGCTATCATCCGGCGGGCTTCGGCGATCGCCGACTACACCGACACCAGCGTCTTTGCCCCTGAGGTAGATGACAACGGTGTCGCCCAGCCGGAGGAGTGGTTCGGGCGGAACCCGGCAGACGGTGAAGACTCGGCGGAGGAGATCGACTCCAGCGACGAGGGCGAAGAGGAGGAGGAGGAGGGTGAAGACGCCGAGCCGGCTGGTGGAGCAGCCGACCAGCCTCAGCCTGACCGCGCCTCCAGCACCACGTCGCGCGCGAGTGCGTCGCCTGCCACTGGTGGTGACCCAGCCGAGACCCACTAGGCGGCCCCTCCTCCAGCCAGCGACGCCGTCTCCACCGACCAGCCTGCCTCCCGCACCGCGCCCTAGTCTAGTCTGCCATCTTCTATTTTCCTGTCTTGTCACTTTTGGAACAATATTCTGTTAAGTCTGCACAATTCCACCCATTGGGGGTGTATTCGAACTTATGTCCATTGCCAGCCTGTTGGGGGCTTTATATGTATATATAACTTATGCATGCATTTGGCTTTTCCTCGTACTTTGCTTTTCATCCTTCTGCTGTTTCCTTTGCCGCCCTCCCTTGGTTGCCGCCTCCCCAGTCAAACAGTTGCTCTGCAATCTGTAGCTGGAGGAGTGCTTGGCCAATTGGGGGGGCAAGTACTCTAGCTTTGCTGGACTAGAGCTAAGTGTTTAGGAAGCCGGCCAGCCGGCTGTTCTGACAGCCGGCAAGCGTGGTTGGAGGCCGTCTTCTTGCTATATAAGTTCGTTGGTACTTAGCCATTTTTCGTGTGGGCATCGTTTCTGCCTTGCCTCTTGCTAGTCTGACAGTCGGTTCTTCGAGCTGCGACTTTCAACAAGAGAGGACTTGGGAGCCGGCACACTACTTGTCTGACTTTAGGTAGAACTTTTAATATAGCTCACGGCGGCCAGTCCCCGGGCCGACTAGTCGAACCCGGTGCCCGACAAGAAATCAAATGTAATAATACATTCATGGATATGACACTCGTCATTCATAGATAAATAAAGGCAGTCCCCGAGTACTGTTCAGGGGGCCTGTTGGTTCGTGCTTAATACAAAAGGGTAGCATGATACATACTGCTTTCAACTGTAAAACCTTCTCAGGAGGTTCGCGTTCCATGGTCGCTCCGACTCCTTGCCGGAGTCGTCTCTCTTGTGTGCTCTTGGTTTTTGCGCGTCGATCAGGTAGTAGGAGTCTTTGCCTAGTGCCTTGCTGATGACGAAGGGGCCTTCCCAAGGGGCCGAGAGCTTGTGCTGGCCGGCTGTTCGCTGGATCAGCCGGAGCACAAGGTCGCCCTCTTGGAAGGATCTTGGCATGACCTTGCGGTTGTGGTAGCGGCGCAGCCCTTGCTGGTAGATGGCGGACCAGCTGAGTGCTAACAGCCAGCCTTCTTCCAGTAGGTCGATGTCGTCTTCTCTTGCTTCCTTGGCCTCCGCCTCCGTGTACATGGTGATCCGAGGCGAGTCGAACTCGATGTCTGTTGGGATGACAGCCTCGGCACCATATACAAGGAAGAATGGAGTAAAGCCGGTTGACTTGTTGGGTGTAGTGCGCAGACTCCAGAGGACAGCCGGCAGCTCATCAAGCCTGCAGCCGGCCGATCGCTCCAGTGGTACAACTAGTCGGGGCTTGATGCCGGAGAGGATGAGTCCCTTTGCTCGCTCGACCTGGCCGTTTGACCGCGGGTGAGAAACGGACGCTAAGTCCAGTCGGATGCCCTGCGTCGCGCAGAAACATGCCAGTGCTCCTTTGGCGAAGTTCGTGCCGTTGTCGGTGATGATGATGTGCGGCACGCCGTACCGAGTAGCGATGTCAGTGATGAATGTCACGGCAGTCGGCCCGTTCAGCTTCTGGATCGGCTTTGCTTCGATCCACTTTGTGAACTTGTCCGCAGCGACAAGTAGGTGCGTCAAGCCGCCGCGGGCTGTCTTGAAAGGGCCCACCATGTCCAGTCCCCAGACGGCAAAAGGCCAGGTGAGGGGAATGGTCTTGAGTGCAGAAGCCGGCAGGTGTTGCTTGGAACTAAAAACTTGGCATCCTCTACAGCTCTTGACTATCTCTTTAGCATCTTCCAAGGCAGTCGGCCAAAAGAAACCATGGCGGAAAGCCTTGGCCACAAGTGATCTTGAGGCTGCGTGGTGGCCGCATTCGCCTTGGTGGATATCCTTGAGGATTGCCACTCCTTTTCTGGCTCGACACAACGCTGGAAGACTCTAGTGACGCTGCGCTTCACAAGCTCTCTGTTGATTATTGCATATGCTGCGGCTCGTCGTTGCACTAGTCTTGCTGAGATCTCATCAGCCGGCAGCTCTCTGCTGACTAGGAACTTGAGAATGGGATGGGCCCATGATGGAGCTGTGACTTCTTCTTCTGTTAGTGTAGCCACCATGACTCGGGTGGGTGGGTTGGGTGGCGTGGAATTGGAGTCGGCCACCGCTTCTTGTGTCGTTGCAGTCCCCGGGCCGACTGCTGCAGTCCCCGGGCCGGGTTCTGAAGTCCCCGGGCCGGGTGCGACTATGGCAGTCCCCGAGCCAGTTGTCGAAGTCCCCGTGCCGCCTGCGTGGTTCCTCCAGTCGGATCCGGATGCATCTGGCGCAGGCGGTACGAAGATAGAGTCCGACTCTGGAGACGGCTTGATGGACGGCTTGAGGAGGCGCTGGAGGGAGACGCCAGTCGGTATGGCTTGTCGGGTGGAGCCGATCCGTGCTAGGGCATCTACTTGGTCGTTGTCGGCCCTTGGCACGTGAAGGAACTCGCACCCGCCGAAGTATCCGCTGATCTGCTGGACGAGGAATCGATAGCTCACCATGTTCGCGTCCTTGGCGTCCCAGTCGCCAGACGACTACTGGACCACCAAGTCTGAGTCGCCGTAACACAGGATCCGGCGTATGCCGAGCTCTTTGGCTAGCCGGAGCCCATGTACGAGCGCCTCGTACTCGGCCACGTTGTTGGAGGCGGCGAAGTGGATCTGCAGCGTGTACTTGTACTTGTCGCCTTTGGGAGAAGTGAGGACGATGCCGGCTCCCAAGCCGGTGCGCATCTTGGACCCGTCGAAGTGCATCCGCCAATGGGTAGAGTCGGGAGCCGGCGGTAGGTACTGGGTCTCGGCCCAGTCGACGAGGAAGTTGGCCAACGATTGGGACTTGATGGCGGTGCGGGGTTGGTAGAAGAACGTGTAGGGCGCTAGTGCAATGGCCCATTTAGCCACCCGGCCGGATGCATCCCGGCTGCCTATGATCTCGGCGAGCGGGGCGGTGCACACGACCGTGATGGGGTGCTCTTGGAAGTAGGGCTTCAGTTTCTTGGCGGCGAAGTATACCCCATAGCACATCTTCTGGTAGTGCGGGTAGTTCTGCTTTGAGCTGGATAGCACTTCGCTTAGGTAGTACACCGGCCTCTGGACTAGCTGGGCTCGGCCTTCTTCCAGGCGCTGGACCACAACAACAGTACTGACTACTCGGCTGGTCGAGGCAATGTAGAGGAGCATGGGCACCTTCTCAGTCGGCGCCGCCAGGACAGGCGGAGTGGTCAGCATCTTCTTCAACTCATGGAAGGCTTGGTTGGCTTGGTCATTCCACTCGAAGTGAGTGGACTTCTTCATGAGTCAGTACAAGGGAGAGCCTTCTCTCCTAGTCGGCTGATAAAACGATTCAGGGAGGCCAAGCAGCCGGTGAACTTCTGCACATCACGTAGTTTGGTGGGAATCTCCATCCTCTCGATGGCCTTGATCTTGACGGGGTTGCACTCGATGCCGCGTTCGGAGACCAGGAAGCCTAGCAGCTGGCCGGCTGGTACTGCGAACACGCACTTCTCGGGGTTGAGCTTGATTTGGAATCGGCGCAAGTTGGCGAATGTTTCTTTGAGATCTTCCAGCAGGGTACCGCGCTTCTCTGTCTTTACCACAATGTCGTCTACATAGACGTGGGCATTTCTGCCGAGTTGTTTCAAGAGGCATTTCTGCATGCAACGCTGAAAAGTGGCGCCAGCATTCCTCAAGCTGAACGTCATAGTCAGGTAGCAGAAAGCTCCAAATGGTGTGATGAAAGCAGTCTTCAGGCGGTCTGCTGGGTCCAACTTGATCTGATGGTACCCTGAGTAGGCGTCCAAAAAACTCAACAGCTCGCATCCGGCTGTGGAGTCTATCACTTGGTCAATCCGTGGCAGAGCAAACGGATCCTCTGGGCAGGCCTTGTTCAGGATGGTGTAGTCTATACACATACGCCACTTGTTATTCTTCTTCAGAACCAGAACTGGGTTGGCAAGCCACTCTGGAAAAAACACTTCCATGATAAAGCCAGCGGCAAGGAGCCGGGCTATCTCTTCTCCCACGATTCTTCGCTTCTCTTCTGACAGTCGGCGGAGGGGTTGCTTGATCGGCTTCGCGTCGGCGTGGACATGTAATTTGTGCTCGGCGAAATCCTTCGGGACACCCGGCATGTCCTTTGGGGACCATGCAAAAATGTCTCGATTCTCACGGAGGAAGTCGACGAGCTCACCTTCCTATTTACTGTCCAAGTTCGCCCCAATGACAGCGAACCTCTCTGGGTTCTCCGGGTCCAGAGGTATCTTCTTCATCTCTTTGGCAGGCTGGAAGGAGCCCTGCACATCACAATCTTTGGGGTTGGGGGACAGGGCCGGCTGCTTGCCAGCCATGGCCACAACCCGCTCCAGCATCTTCTTCTCTTCTGCCACCACGAGGGACTCGGCCAGCCGGCTACTGGCCATGGCACACTCGATGGACTTCTTGTAATCTCCGGCTACCGTGATGATCCCCTTTGAGCTCAGCATCTTCATCTTCAGGTAGCCGTAGTGGGGCACAGCCATAAACTTGGCCAGAGCAGGTCGGCCAAGCAAAGCATGGTAGGGGCTTTCCAGATCCACTACTTCGAACCAGATTGCTTCTCGGCGAAAATGATCTTTGTCTCCGAAGAGAACATCCATTTTAATCTTGCCGATTGGGGAGCAAGACAAGCCGGGGACGATACCATGGAACACGGTTCGGCTTGGCATAAGCTGCTTCGCCTTGATGTTCAGCTTCTCCATGGTGTCGCGGTACAGTATATTGATACTGCTTCCGCCATCTATCAGGACGCGGGAGAATCGGGCAGCTCGCCTCTCCGTCGCGAGGGTGACATCCAAGACCATTGCATAGGAGCCAGGGGTTGGCATCACCTCTGGGTGGTCGGCCTGGCTCCAGCTGATTGGCTTTTCTTACCAGTGCATGAACTCGGGGGCGCTAGAGGCGACTGCATTAACTTCTTGATGCTGTCGGCGCCGACTACGCTTGTCGTCGGCTTGACTGGTGAAAACGACGTAGGCGGCGTGCTCTTCAGGGAATTCGTCTTGGATGGCTCCGACTACCGGCCGAGCCGCCGGCTGCTGAGGGGCTGGAGGCGGAGGCGGCAACAACCCTTCGCCCTTGGAGATGCGGGTGAGCCAATGGCATTTTCGGGTTGTGTGGTTGGACGGCTTCGCGCCGCTGTGAAACTTGCAGGGGGCGTCGAGAGTCTGCTCGTAAGAGAAAGCCGGCTGCCAAGCCGGCCTGCCACCCTTCTTCTTGGGAGCGGGCCGCTCTTCGGGCTGCTCATCTTCAACTGTGACCACCTACCGACTGGTGGAAGTCGACATGGGGGCTTGCGCTTGTGATCATTCTGGTAGGGGCGCCGATTGGGGTCGCCAGCAGGCGTCTTGGGAGCCGGAGCAATCACCTTTCCCGAGGCGTCTACCCGAAGCTCGGTCTTCATCGAGGAGTCGGCCGTGGCGTACTTATTCGCGATGACCAGCAACTTGTCAAGGGTAGCCGGCTCGTCGCAGAGGAGTCGGTGCTTGAGGAGGGTGCCCTCTCGGCACCCGGCGGTAAAGTACTCGATGGCCTGAACCTCGTGCACCCCCTCGCAGGGGTTGCGGAGCTCGGCCCACCGCGTGAGGTAGTCACGGGTCGACTCGTTGGGACCTTGGACGCAGAGGGAGAGCTGGCGAGGCTTGGGAGGCCGCTTGTAGGTGCTGGTGAAGTTGCGGACGAAAACTTCCGTGAAGTCCAGCCAACTGTTGATGCTGTAGGGCTTGAGGCTGTTGAGCCATGTGCGCGCCGTGCCTTGCAGCATGAGGGGGACGTACTTGATGGCGACGCGCCGATTGCCGTTGGCTATGCTGACAGCCGTGGAGTAGTCGATGAGCCAATCTTCCGGCTTCACTGAGCCGTTGTACTTGGGCGTGTCTCTGGGGAGCGAGAACCCTTTGGGGAAGGGCTCGTCGCGGATGCGGGGGCCAAAGCATGGCGGGCTGACATCGTCTTCTTCTTCTAACGCCAAGGATCGGGTGCGTGATAGGCGGCGGAGTGAGACATCTTTCTCTTCGAGGCGGGGGAGGAGGCAAATCTCCTTGGCGTTCCACCGCTCGAGGGCGGCCTTCCGCGTCGCGCTCGATGGTGATGCGAGTCCGGCTGCGGCTGGCAGCTGGCTCCTTGTCTTTCTTCTGGCGGGCGCCGCTCGTAGTCGGCGAGCGGGACGTCGCGGCGTGCTCCCGGCGCGGGGGATGACTATCAGCACGGGCGCCGGCTTCGTACCGTTCCACAGCCGCGTCGATCAGCTGCTGGATCCGTCTTGTCATGTAAGGGAGCTCATCGGCTCCCAGCCCATTGAGCTCTTCTGCAGCCGCCTGAGCGTCTCGCAGATTCTCGAGCGGGGTGGCGTAGACGGGGCAATCTGCCCCCAGCATGCCAGCGATAGCCGCGCCGCGCTTCTGGACGAAGCCGGCTCGGCTCGGGCCGCTAGGCGGCGGCGTACCGAAGGCGGCGCGGTCGACTTCGTGCTGGTGGGCCTCGGTGAGGCGTCTCATGGAGGCTATCTTCTGGCCTTCCGCGATGAGGGCGAGGCGGCGTGCCTCCAGGGTCTCGGCGTCGGCGTCGGCCGGGATGGGGACGGAGAGGTCGTGCATCGCCGCTTGTAGGGCGTCGTGGGCGTTCTCGCCCGAGTTGGCGACGTGGCTGACGACCAACACTTCGGTGACAACGCTGCTGCCACTGTCGGCTCGAGGGAGAGGGTCGTCGAAGACCACCACCTCGGAGGGGTAGGCATCGAGCGATGCCGTGTCGGAGTCGACGAGCATCGGGTCGGTGGAGCCGACCGACTCCATATCTGCAGAGGCTCGCTAGAGACGTGAAGCTGGCCGAGGAGGCTGACGAGGCGACTCTGGGGGTAGTCCGTGCCTGCGTCGGACGCAGGCTCGTCGGAGATGCGAGTCTAGCCGAGAAGATCGGCGAGGCGGCTCGCTGCACAGGCGTCGTCGACGCCTTGCAGCACGTCGAGGCAAACGCCATCAGGCGCAGCTGGCTGGCTGCGCTCGCGGGGGAGGAACAGGGTTCCCGTCCAGAACAGGTCTCCGGACGACGGTGCACCTGGCCCCATGGTGGGCGCCAAATGTCGGGTGGTAGGTGCGACATATGCCAACGGGTGGCTTATCATAGTGGGTGCCAGTAAGACGTCGCCGGTGCCTGGAAACGGGATGAGGCGAAGACATGCACGCCGGCGGATCTTACCCAGGTCTGGGGCTCTCCGAGGAGATAACACCCCTAGTCCTGCTCTGCGGGGTCTCCGCATGATCACTAGATCAGGAAAAGTAGCTACAATCGCTCCTAGAGCTATTGGGTTCAAGGGAGAAGAAGAACAAGGCTAGCTCTTGCTTCTCTCTTTCTATGGTGTGTGTGTAATGCTAAGAAGCCAACCCTTTGCATGGGTGCCCCGGGGGGTTTATATAGGCCTACCTCCCGGGGGTACAATTGTAATCCGGCTGGGCGCTGGTCCCAGCCGTCAGTGTCTACGCTTGCCGGCTTCTCCGCCGGCCGTTGGGGCCCGCCGACTGGTGGGTCCCGCCGGCTGCCGGCCTCTTGGTCGACAGGCCGGCCCCACCGCCTAGGGTCTTGTCGGCGGCTGCTTACTGTAGCCTCGCCCCTGATGACGAGGGCTTCGTCGAGGTAAGCGTGGCTACAGTGTGCCGCCTCGGGGGATCTCACTGTAGCCTTACCTCGTCTTGTCTCCTTAATGTGGCACATGCTTCGAGGGAGGGGGTAGCCGGCTTCTGGGGGCCGGCTACGCCCTTGGCCGACTGGGGGAGGCCGGGCCGCCTTCGCACCTCTCTCTGGCTAAAGGGGCCCGCCACCCGTGGGCCGTCCTGGCGCCTGTCGTGAGTGACGTTGAGGCCCGCGTGGCTACAGTGCCGAGCCGGACGGGAGATGGCCGTCCCGTACGGTGTCCTGTGGCCATGCCTGCCTCGAGCTTCGGGGGTAGTGGGCCGCACTATGGCCACACCCCGTCTTGTCACCGTTATGTGGGTGTAGTTTTGGTGGTTGCGGTCTTGGCCGGCTTCTTGGAGTCGGCGCTCTTCGTGGCCGGCTTCGGGAAGTCGGCATCCTCTATGGCCGGCTTCCTGGAGTCAGCCGCCCCATGGTTATCCTGGGGGAGGTTGCTGAGGCTGGGTCGCCTTCCGAGAGTCGGCTTCAGAGGTAGCCGGCCAGGGAAGGCGGCCCAATGCTTGAAATGCTTGAAGGCCCAAATGGCCTGATAATTTTCTGAAGAGCCAGGGGCAGTCGGTTAGGCTACCCGTGGCTATTTACTCCGACACACCGATAGACTTACCTCACTAGTTATGTCTCTCCCTTTCTCGGACACATGACGGTTGATCTTCCTATGTAGTTACGTATGCTTACCACAACCATATCGTCTCCCCTCAATGCTTGCATACCCCCCGACCCGTCTCTGACACGCACGTGCATAGACAGACAGACATTCCCGCCCTCTCTTATTGATATTGCACTCGTACCCTCCGTTTGTCTAGCAGGCCTCTCCCACCATTTGTGAGACGCCACTCCACCACCAACCCTCCGACACTCTACCTTTGTCTTTCTCCCAACCTTATTCCTCTGCTACACATATACATGGATGCCTATCAATCTCCCTCTATACATAGCTAGGTCTCTCTCCTTCTCCACAAATATACTAGTTGATCTACCTCTCTATAGTTAGGTCTCTGCCCCCTCCCCCCAATCGATAGTCGAACGTTGTAGGTAGGTATCCATGTCATAGAGAAAAACCGCACCTCTGCCCTCTCAAATTCCAGTAGGCCAGCCGCCCTGTATCTTTGACGTGGGCAAACACAAATTCGATGGCACTCTTTATCAATCGCGCAGCCACACACTTCTTCCCTGTTTTCGATTCTATCGATATCTCACGCCGATGATCCCTCCACTCTCTTCTCTTGGATCGCTCCCTCTATATATAATATATCCATGACTCTGTTTCACACACATTGCATATGTTACGTTTTTTTGTTTGAGATATCATCGACACATTGCCTCAGATTCGCACAAACCATCTCTCCCACACCCACCCACGTACGTACCTGCACCTAAAGAAGAGGTGCACGCAGGAGTTCGTTTCTGTACGAAAAGTCAGCCCACGTGATAATTTGACGCGTGTAGCGGTTGTTTACTCGAAGGAGGGTCGGGTACCATGCCTAGACGGAACAAAGTTCGACTTGACGCGTTAGTATTAAATAAAGTTATATATTCCTCCTCAATGGCGCGTAGTACAGAATATAAAACGATTGCCGTGGGGAAAATGAAAAAATCAGCTCCACTATATACAACGGAGCCTGCCTGCCGGGGTTTGTCTCTCGTCACACCATCTCACACAAGGCGGCGGTGGCCTCTCTCTCTCACCGTTGGTCAGTGATCCGTCCGCATCCCATCCGCCGGCGGAAAGGGAGGATGTGCACCATTTCTCTGTTCGACGGCGTTGAGGCAGCATGTCCCGATCTGCGGTACCCGTCGTTCTCTGTGACCAAGCTCTGGTGCGGTAGGGCCTTCGCCACTTGCTCGCTGTCGTAGCATGGGCAGATCCCGGCCGCCGGCGCCCTCCTAGTAACATCCCGACGACCCTCAGGTACAGCTTCCTCCGGCCTTGCTCCACTGCCCATCTTCCCACGTTGCTGCATGTGGATCTTCTTTAGTTGTTTGCTTAAAACGTATCCTGGCCGGCATACTTTCCATCTTGCAATCTCGTCCTCAAACCATTTTTGGTAAACCACCATGCTGCTATCTTTCCCTTATTACATGGAATATGCTTCTTTTTTGTCGGTGTATGAGTCTTCAACTCGTGTTATTTGCCAGTAATTCTTTCCTTTCTACCTTTTTTTTGCAAATGGGGCTATCCATTTCACATCGTTGCTATTGCGACCTTTTGGTGAACTACAAAAATCACTTTTTTCTTAAGAGTGTTTTGTGAAGTTCCGCCAAAATGTCACACGGGCAACGTTTTTACATATCTGTGGGACTGCAGAAAGGGATATTGGTTTTGCTATCCTCCTCATCCAACTCCGTGCCTAATCTTCTTCAACAAGTAGTTAGTCCTAAAGAGAGATCGCAGAGGTGATCGGCTTCTATTTGTGTGTGTTATGTTTCATCATCTAGTTCCACTATTTATTGTAATCACACTGACTGGATATCTTTGCAAATAGGGATGGTCAGCTTGATTTTAGCGGAGCTGCACAAAATGATCAGAGTGTGGTGTCCTCTGTACACCCCCTTTTTGGCTACAGCGCTGGGTGAAACTAGCTGCCAAGCAATGAACACTGTGCCCAGGAAATGGACCCATGCCTACGAACAACATCGATCAATTATATATTTTTCTTTATTTGTACACCTTCTCACAACTTTGTCTTCAGTTGTGATGTGAATATTGGCGCTGATCTGTGAACCATTGAGATGCATTAGCAGCCATGGTAGTTTCATTTGTATTTGATGGAATGTTGTAACGAGATAACCTTGAGGCAAGAGGACACATGAATCCTAAGTTGAAACCTTTTTTTCCTGCGGGAACCAAAGTTGAAACCTGCATATCATCACAGTACAATTTCATTAAAATTATGCGTACATATAAACAAATCCTGAAGGATTGATAGCAATGCCAGAAACAATTCAACTTCGTTTCGCCGACATGTGGGACATCCTTCATCCACCTCCACCTGCCGTGTAGCAATATTGAGTGCACAACAGCAGGGAAAGATTCACCCTGGTCGTTGCACCGCATTAGTAATGACTAGTGGGCAGTCAAATCACAGAGCCCCACCTTCACCACAGTAAGTTGCTCGGACGAAGCAACCATCATTTCTCTGTTCCTTGAATCCGCTGGTACTCCCATATTCCCAGAGTAATCAATTACTCGGGCGAAGCAACCATCACTTCACTTTTCCCACAGTAATTACCTCCTTGGGCCCACTGAAAAATCACTTTTCTCTCTCCATCAAGAGCATTTATTGTCAATCTAACCCTGTCACCAAAACACCTCTTTGGCTACAGTTAGTTCAGGGTTAGTCATGAGTTAGTCTAACCTCTAGCTAAGTTAGAGTATCCAAACAGGAGCAGTATAGGATATGCAAGTTGCTCAAAGCATACAGTCAAATTCGTACGTGAAAGGATCTTTCTTTTTTGAAAACGGAACGTGAAAGGATCTTCGAATGATATAATTTTCAAATTATATAAAATCTTATCAATAGTCAAAGGCATCCTCGAAGAATACATTAGGCCCTACTCCCTCCGTCTAGGTGTATAAGTCACCTTACGAAAACCAAATAATCCCAAAATACTTAGGCGCGGTGCATTAACTCCCACCTCGTTTCTTGTTTCTTGACATATCCACCAATGAGAGATGTGGGGCGTGCATGTTTTCAATGACCTAGACTACCAAACACGACATGCAATGGTTAGTTCATTGCAGGCAATGCTATTAATTAGCAAATAAATATTAATTTCTATCATTTTCCCCTCTTCCTTGGTCACGGTGCACAATCTAAGATGACTTATTCACTAGACGGAGGGAGTATATAAAATCTTACCCATAGTCAAAACCAAGTGTTACTACTACACCAAACAAGTTCAAAACGAGAAACTGGACCCACTCACGGCACGGCATGCCTGTCTTGTTTGGTCCGTCGGTCAAAGCGCTTTCTTTTCTTGGCATAACAATAGAGTATAGTAATTTTTTTAGAATGCTCTTGGCAAGTCGCTAACATGTGATGAGTTAACCGACTTCAAAAGACGGAAAAAACGCCAGCCCGCCGCACTTTGAGAGAGACGAGGAGCGAGAAGCGAGACGGGCTGGTGGATTACTAGAGCTAGGTGTTGCACGGAGGCTAAGAAATATGGTGATAGCGTGGGTTGGCCACGTACAATATGATGTAACTACACTGGGCTGCCGTGTTTCGTACTCTTCCGGTCTACTGTGGAGATGATTGGTTGATTTTATATCTCTAAATAATATAAAATATTATGAGTGCAGATGCTCCACCACGAGGTTCCTTGCTCCTTCTCGGTCATCGGGAATCTATGTTCTTCCACTCTTTTTTTTGACATGATCTTTGTTCATCCTTTTGCCAACACGCGGGACATCTAGCATCAAGGTGCACGTGTCATGCAAGAAAATGGAGATAAGCAGTGCGTAAGTGAGTCGTGCACTATGATGGCACCTAGTACTACGTAATATTTTTCCTCCTCGATGGCACGTGAATAGTGCATGTACTCAATGACGGAGCACGGGATGGTAGCCATGGACATGGTTGATTCTTTTTGGAGAGAGTACTAAATACGTATTAAATTTGATGTGTCCCGTCAACTCGCAGAAGGACGAGAAGCACACACTGAATGACGGAGCACGGGATGGTAGCCATGGACATGGTCAACCCTTTTTGGAGACTACTTTTGATGTGTCCGGTGTACTCGCAAACGAGAAGAAGCTTTGCTTACTAGTAGTACACTATCGACTGTAGTACCATCATCATTGTTCGACTTTCGGAAGAGGGGAAGAGCCAAGCACACGGTCACCTACTCACAGTATAACCGGCCGTGTTTGCACTAATTTTTTAACGTAGTACCTGAGTGTATTGCTCCTTTGGTCATCACACGTGAGCCAATCGATTCACATCCTTCCACGCTCCATTTGGTCTTGCGTTCCTTCCTCCGTCCAGCACGCTGACAAGTGGGCCCAATGCTCATGTATGCCAACGTGGTAGTTAATTATTTTGCAAGAGTCAGCTATCACACCCTTTGGATGCCATGTCAATGTACCCACTAGAAACAAGTTATACTTGTTCGGTTCAACCACCTCCCTACGTGTTTGGAGAGGAATTGGCCTACGCCGCCTGCCCACCTATAGAACCGCCTCACACTTAATGTTTATTTGCTAATTAATAGCATTGCATGCAGTGAACTAACCACTGCATGTCATGTTTGCTAGTCTCAAGTCATTAAAAGCATGCACACATCCACATCTCTTATAGGTTGATATGTCAAGAAACAAGAAACGAGGTAGAAGTTAATGCACCGCGCCTAAGTATTTTGGGATTATTTGGTTTTCATAAGATGACACCTAGACGGAGGGAGTATTATACTTGAAGGCTACAAGGTTGGCTATAGATGACGTGGCAGTGTCATGTAGCCATCAGCTAGTTATACTATTCACCATGCTCTTATAATACTCCTATATTTAGGAACGGAGGGAGTAGTTGGTATGCATGATACTACCTATAATACTCCCATTACAACCAGCCTGGTAGAATTAAAATACCTAATCTAAATGGTCGCCGCCCGATCTCTTTGTCCTCCTCCAGCATCCGGCAGAAGAAGAATCGAGCAAGAGACCGGCTGTATTCGTCGGTGTCGCCTCGGCGGTGGCCTTCATGGCATACAATCGGCGGCGGCCTCCCGTGTTCTACTTCACCTCGATGATGGCGGCAGGCGGGGACGTGTTGCCCGTCACCTCGTCCACATCCGCGTAGCCGCATCACCTCGTCGACATCCGCGGCGGCTTCTTTCTCTGCCTGCATGTCGCGGTTACACGCGCGTCGACGGCGGATGGCACAGTGGCAGACACTGGAGGCGCTGTACGACGCGGCGGCGTCGAGGGCAGCGATGATGCCCGTGCCGCCGTGCTCCCCGACAAGCCGGCGTGGAGCAAGTCGGCACTCTTCCTCGAGCTGTATTGGAGAGGCCAGCTCCGAAACCACGCGCTGGCTTAGTTCGGCAACTGCCTCTGACGGTCTAGGCGAGGTAGGTGGAGAAGCGAGCTGCCGGGCTCGGCAGACCACCCAGACGACTTTTATGCCGGAGAACTGCTCTTCCTGCTCGTCGGATGCAGCCGAAAGAGTGGATAAAATGGTGGAAGGAGGAGCTTGGCCGGCGTCCTGCTCCTGAACGGACGTGTGTGGCCGGAGTTGGTTTCTCGCATTCCACGCGGGTTTCTATATCTATACTATCTTCTTCTATTCTTCTATATATAGTGTACCAATTTTAAGTAGGACTAAGAACATAAATCACAATAGTTGATCTTCTAGATCCAACGGCCAATATCAGTAGGATTCGCATGAACAGTACACAGCTGCTACCTCACCTGTGTTCTAGAACAATCATGTACCCTTTCTATAAAAAAGAAGCCCATAACTAGCTCCAGTGGGTTGTGTTGCCACATGACCACCAGATGGTTTGATTAAGCCCATTCAAGATGGTTTACTAGGAGAATGTGGATATTTCTCAAAAAAAAGAACACGTGGAAAAAGTGAAGCAACATGCAGTTCTTGTTAAATGAACGTACAGTTTTATGGCATGAATACTACTTCCCGCTTTTACAATATTGAACTAATATCAGCATTTATACATCACTATAATTAATTTTTCTTTGAATCTATTAGCACAGATATTACTTCTTTTCCCTTTTACCAAAATCACTCTGTGATATTAAGACGTGCCTTGCACGTGTATACTTACTAGTAAATGTAGGTTTTTGAATGCGGCGAGGAGGCGGGTACAGCTGGGAGTGCAGCGGGTGGCGCCCTGGGCCGGCGCACCGCTTCAAATGGCGGACGCAGTGAGAGGTCGTGTCCGCCCTGACCCCCTTGACCGTGGACCTTGACAGTGTACGTCACCTTGTCTCCAGATCTGAGATGCCACGTGTACCAGATGAATGACTCCAAGCTCGACCACCGTGATGCAAGAGGTGCGAGCTGAGGAACACTATTGGAGACACCCCCCAATAATTTTCCTCATCATCATCTGAGTCCTAGAAGATCTCACCCATATCATCATTAGCCATGTAGCCACCTTCATAGACAGCGTGCGCAGAAGGAGTAGAGGCGACTGGGGACGCACCACGTCGTGGGCACTCCGTAAGTGCTCGTGTGTTTGCAGCGTGCGTGCTTTTCCATCGGTGCTAGCTCTAAGGCCGAGGTTGCGGTCATCTTTGTCTCCGGCTAGTCGTTGAGCAACGACAGCAAAGAGGTGCTGCAAGAGATGCATAGGCGCCGTTGTGTGCGGGCTTCGCCGTAGCACGACAAACCGGACGTCGCCGTAGATGGTGCACGCCTCCATGCAGCCGCGTGTGTGCGCATGCATGTGTTATTCACGTGCATTCTGTGGGCGAGTGTGTGCATGCATGCATGTGTTGTGTACGTGCGTTGTGTGCTCCATGCTGTGTGTGTTTGTGCATGAGTTGGATCGGCATGAGTTAGTGCGTCGGCGTGTGTACATGCGTGGCTCCATGCGTCCTGTACATGCGTGGCTTCTTGCGTGGTTATCAATACTTCCTCCGTCTCGGTTTATAAGGCATGTGCGTCGTTCTAGGTTGACAATTTAACTAGCTAAATATGTATCATATTGGATGAAAAATATATGTTTAGAAACTACATCCACTTAAGAATCTAATGATATACTTTTGGTGACATATAACTCATATTTAGTTAGTCAAATTGATGACCTAGAACTATGCGCACGCCCTATAAACCGAGACAGAGGGAGTATAAACTAATAAAATATCTTCAACTTAGTATCCTGATGTATCGACTCTAGTGGTTAGCGAAGAGTTCATGTTCTTTTATTTCTTTATAGGTGCAGGCGGCAAAAAACAGGGGAAAACTCGCAAGGTTCCTTGCAGACGCTCCACCGCGAGGTTCCTTGCTCTTTCTCGGCCGTCGGGAATCTATGTTCTTCCACTCTCTTTTTTTACGTGAGCTTTGTTCATCCTTTTGCCAACACGCGAGACATCTAGCATCAAGGTGCACGTGTCATGCAAGAAAATGGAGATACTCAGATAAGCAGTGCGTAAGTGAGTCGTGAACTTCGATGGCGCCTACTCCTACTACGCAATATTTTTCTCCTCGATGGCACGTGAATAGTGCACGTCTCAACGACGGAGCACGGGATTGTAGCCATGACATGGTCAGCACTTTTTTGGAGAGAGTACGTACTAAATAACTTCTATGTGTCCCGTCAACTCGCAAAATGATGAGAAGCTTGCTTACTACGCCTTCTCCCTCGCCAACGCGTGCGCGGTGGCTCGTAGCACGAGGAGAAAATTTTGCTTACAAGCGGTGGACGTGCAACAGTTCATTTGGTGTTAGATTTCCAGAAGTACTACTGTAGTACCACCATTATTGTTCGACTTCCGGAAGAGGCGAAGAGCCAAGCACAATCATAGCCATAGTGGGAGTAACATAAGTAGGAGTACCTCCTTTTTTATTCTAGAAACAACCACACGCGAATATTGGATGGTAGCAGCACAGCAACTGAATCAAAGATCAAAAACTTCCCGCCCGGCGCCAGCTGAGCCCGCTACTCCACATTGATGGCAAGTCAGGGCAACGCGACCTCTCACTGCATCCGCCGTTGAAGCGGTGCACCGACCGAGGGCACCGCCCGCTGCACGCCCGCCATTTTAGACTACACATACTTGTGAGACAAAAGGTGGGGCCATTATTAATGATATAGTATTATACTAAAGGGACTAACTATTGTCAGCAGGCTACGTATTAGGATGTTGGCTATACTATTAACCATGCTCTAAGTGTGGTGTGAGTCGGAAAATTTATTAAGTCATTAATTAATAATTAACGTATGCCTTAATTACTCAGCCGTTTCTGATTCTTTTGGATAGTGGGGCTATTATTGACTTCGATGTGGGGTTTGGGCCAAAGGCCTACTATTACGTACTTGGTCTTACTCGCACGACCGACCTGACAGGCTCTACCCAAGCCGCCGCTGTATCATATGGTTTCGCACCATTCCAGATCTTAGCGCCCCCACGCAATTCTTCTCCATCCCTCCTTCCGGCCTGCACCGCGAGAAGGGACAGCAGTCCTCCGAAACCCGCCTTTCATGATCCTGTACGGGAGAGGGGCGATCAGGTTTTTGGGGAGCACACTCCTGTGACTGCTACCAGCGACGACTTCCTCAATGACAGCCTTCTTCCCCGACCTCGGTAACCTCTTCATCAATGACATGAGTGACAACATCAACCACAGCGGTTCTGCTCCCGCTGTACAGTATGTGATTCTGTCCTCCTGGTCTAGTCCGCATCATTACTTTGATCTTTGCAATTGTCGTCATGATCTATTTACTGTTGATTCGAATTACATCTCATAGTAAATTGCTCATATATTCAACAATCCAATCCAAAAACCTGATTTTAGGCAATTTACTCCGAGTGGTTTTGCTGCGCTTTTGAAGCCGACTGCTTTTAAGGGGGTGCAATATAAAAGGTGGCGCACAAGAGAAGTATATTGGTTTTAGATCATGTACTGCTATGACGCCACTAAGGGTAAGCCTGAGGGCGATCTTAATCCTACACAGCAGGAAGCTTTTGAGAACATGGATACCCTCTTCAAAGCCGCCCTGCTGAGTGTTCTTGACGATTCCATTGTGGATTCATATATGTCGTTTGACAGCGGCAAAGACATGTGGGCTGCGCTCGAGGCCACGTTTGGGGCCTCGGGCACTGGCAACGAATTGCACGTCATGGAGCAATTCTGGGACTACAAGATGACTGATGAGCGCTCTGTTGTTCAGCAGACTCATGAGATACAGTCACTCGCTAAGGAACTTGAGTACTTCAAGTGTATGTTACCGGACAAATTTGTTGCTGGGACCATCATTGCCAAGCTTCCACCTTCGTGGAACGATTTTGCTACTTCTCTGAAAAACAAGAGACATGAGTTTTCCATTTCGGATCTCATTAGCACTCTTCATTTTGAAGAGAAGGCGAGAGCAAAAGACACACGTGCTTGGGTCACTGAGGGAGCTTCTAGTGCCCACATGGTACACGAGAAGAACTTCCAGCCCAACCAGCCCCAAAACAACAAGAACAAATCTCAGGGGAAAGGCAAGTTTGATGCAAAGAACAAGCCGTCACATTCTACCAACTTCAAGAAGAATTCTCATAACGGGAAGGGATACAAACCTCGATTTTGGTAGCACCGCACAAAACTTATATGGCTGCATCTACCTGCTATCAGCTAACCTCATGGTGCTCTAGGTATTCCTAAATTCTTAACTAGGTACAATCACCACCGCAAGATGAAATAAGCTTATTCGTACGTTGACTTCCTGATTGCAGTGCAGAACGATCATGTCATGTGTGGAGTAGCAAACAAGCAGTGCAGCCGAAGGTGGAAATCAACCAAGGACTTATGAAATTATATATAATCTTCCTCAGGCAGGTCAGTATCCCCTTCGTCCAGATGATCATGTTTTGTCATGCCGAGCTATTTATATGTGCTACTGTTTTGCAACACCGTTTAAGTATAGCTATTGTTTTCCTATCTTTTCAGATTCAGGACAATGAAGATGATTTTAGGGGAACTGCACAATATGGACTCATGTTGAGTCATCTTTATTGCCTCATGTGTTTGCTGCAAATGTGTCAGCATCAATTGCAAGATGAGGCAGCTAGCTAGCTGTGGAGTTGCCAACATGCTCAAAGTGCTCGTTGAAGGAAATATGCCCTAGAGGCAATAATAAAGTTGTTATTTATATTTCCTTATATCATGATAAATGTTTATTATTCATGCTAGAATTGTATTAACCGGAAACTTAGTACATGTGTGAATACATAGACAAACAAAATGTCACTAGTATGCCTCTACTAGCTCGCTGAATCAAAGATGGTTAAAGTTTCCTAGGCATAGACATGAGTTGTCATTTCACTAACGGGATCACATCATTAGAGAATGATGTGATTGACTTGACCCATTCCGTTAGCCTAGCACTTGATCGTTTAGTTTATTTGCTATTGCTTTCTTCATGACTTATACATGTTCCTATGACTATGAGATTATGCAACTCCCGAATACTGGAGGAACACTTTGTGTGCTACCAAACGTCACAACGTAACTAGGTGATTATAAAGGTGCTCTATAGGTGTCTCCGATGGTGTTTGTTGAGTTGGCATAGATCGAGATTAGGATTTGTCACTCCGATTTTCGGAGAGGTATCTCTGGGCCCTCTCGGTAATGCACATCACTATAAGCCTTGCAAGAAATGTGACTAATGAGTTAGTTGCGGGATGATCCAGTACGGAACGAGTAAAGAGACTTTCCGGTAACGAGATTGAACTAGGTATTGAGATACCGACGATCGAATCTCGGGCAAGAAACATACCGATGACAAAGGGAACAATGTATGTTGTTATGTGGTTTGTCGATAAAGATCTTCGTAGAATATGTAGGAACCAATATGAGCATCCAGGTTCCGCTATTGGTTATTGACCGGAGATGAGGCTCGGTCATGTCTACATAGTTCTCGAACCCGTAGGGTCCACACGCTTAACGTTCGGTGACGATCGGTATTATGAGTTTATGTGTTTTGATGTACCGAAGGTAGTTAGGAGTCCCTGATATGATCACGAACATGACGAGGAGTCTCGAAATGGTCGAGACATAAAGATTGATATATTGGATGACTAGATTCGGACACCGGATGACTTCCGGGGTCACCGGATAATTATCGGAGTGCCGAAGGGTTATCGGAACCCCCAAGGGAACTAATGGGCCAACATGGGCCTTGTGAGAGAGATAGGAGGGGTGAGGGACTCCTGAATTAAGGGGTCCTCGGACAGCCGGACTATGTGCTTTGGGCGGACTGTTGGACTATGAAGATACAAGATTGAAGACTTCGTCCCGTGTCCGGATGGGACTCTCCTTGGCATGGAAGGCAAGCTTGGCAATTCGGATATGTAGATCTCCTCCCTTATAACCGACTCTGTGTAACCCTAGCCCCCTCCGGTGTCTATATAAACTGGAGGGTTTGGTCCGTAGGACAACAACAATCATAACCATAGGCTAGCTTCTAGGGTTTAGCCTCTACGATCTCGTGGTAGATCAACTCTTGTAATACTCATATCATCAAGATCAATCAAGCAGGAAGTAGGGTATTACCTCCATCAAGAGGGCCCGAACCTGGGTAAACATCGTGTCCCCCGCCTCCTGTTACCATCCGCCTTAGACACATAGTTCGGGACCCCCTACCCGAGATCCGCCAGTTTTGACACCGACATTGGAGCTTTCATTGAGAGTTCCACTGTGCCGTCACCATAAGGCTTGATGGCTCCTTCGATCATCGGCAACGATGCGATCAAGGGTGAGGTTTTTCTCCCCAGATAGATCTTCATATTCGGCGGCTTCGCACTGCGGGCCAACTCGCTTGGCCATCTGGAGCAGATCGAAAGCTACGCCCCTGGCCATCAGGTCAGGTTTGGAAGCTTGAACTATACTGCCGACATCCGCGGAGACTTGATCTTCAACGGATTCGAGCCCATGTCAGATGCCCCGCATAGTCACGACGAGCATGACTTAGCTCTGCCGTCGGACAGTGTCCGGGAGATCACACCTGCGTCTACTCCGGCCCTCGATCCGGAGCAGATCGTGCCGCCCGAGGAAGGGTGGATAGACCCCGCCACGGAGGCCGCGCACTCAGCAGCGATAGAGCCGGATGCTGACTTCACCCCCTATGAGACCTGTGCTGCCGGACACTTGGATTCGTCCCCGGCCACGGGCTCCGAACCGCCTGCGTCCGTGCCTATCGAATCTGATTGGGCACCGATCATGGAGTTTTTCTCCGCGGATATCTTTCAGCACTCACCCCTGGGCGACGTGCTAAATTCATTAAGGTCTCTCTCCTTGTCAGGAGACCCTTGGCCGAACTATGTCCGGCTTGAGTGGGAAGCGGACGACGAAGAAGTTCGTTGCCCACCCACCACCCACTTAATAGCCACTATCGACGACTTAACCGACATGCTCGATTTCGGCTCCGAAGACATCGACGGTATGGACGACGATGTAGGAGACAAACAAGAACCACCGCCCACAGGGCGCTGGACTGCCACCTCATCATATGATATATACATGGTGGACACCCCCAAAGAAAGCAATGGCGATAAGGCAACGAAGGATAATCCCCCCGAAAAGCAATCTAAGCACCGGCGTAATCGGCGCCGCTCTAAGCCCCGCTATAGCAAAAGCAGCGATACCGGCATAAGAGACAACAACGCTGCGGATAGTGCCGAAGACAAAGACAATCCCCTCCAGCCAGATTTCGAGCCGGAGGACGGGCAAGCTAGCCCTAACGAACAGGCAGCAGACGGAGAATTAGAGGATGACAATTACATGCCTCTCTCTGAAGACGAGGTGAGCCTCGGCGACGAAGAATTTATCGTGCGTGAGGATCCCGTCCAGCAGGAGCGCTTCAAGCGCCAACTTATAGCCACAGCAAAAATCCTGAAGAAAAAGCAAAAACAGCTTCAAGCTGATCAAGATCTGCTAGTAGATAGATGGACTGAGGTCCTGGCGGCCGAGGAATTCGAACTAGAACGCCCAACCAAAAGTTACCCAAAGCGCAGGTTGCTACCCCAACTCGAGGAGGAAGCATTAAAGCCTACGCTTCCAGCGCATGATGCGGTTGACCGGCCACCTCGTGGCCGAGACAAACCAGCATATCAGGCCGAAGTCCAGCCCGCACCCCACCGCCGGTTAAACAAAAACACCAAGGCCCGAGGCAACACGCAGGACCTGCGAGACGTATTCGAAAACAAAGCAGGACATAAAAGATCGATCTACGGATCACGAGGGCGCCCCCAAATGCGTGACGACGACCGTCATGCCGGATATACTAAAAGAAAATCTGGCCGGACCGAATATAGTAGACAGGACTCGTATGAACTGCATCGTGATATAGCCCGGCACAGAGGCGCCGCACACCCACTATGCTTCACCGATGAAGTAATGGATCATGAATTCCCAGGAGGGTTTAAACCCATGAACATTGAATCATATGATGGTACCACAGACCCCGCGGTATGGATAGAGGATTTCTTCCTCCACATTCACATGGCCCGCAGGGATGAACTACACGCCATCAAGTATCTCCCGCTGAAACTCAAAGGACCGGCTCGGCATTGGCTGAATAGCTTGCCAACAAACTCCATCGGAAGTTGGGAGAACCTGGCAGACGCATTCCTGGACAACTTCCAGGGCACTTATGTGCGACCACCGGATGCTGATGACTTAAGTCACATAATACAACAGCCCGAAGAGTCAGCCAGGAAATTCTGGACTCGGTTCCTAACTAAAAAGAACCAAATTGTCGATTGTCCGGATGCCGAAGCCCTAGCGGCCTTTAAACATAACATCCGTGACGAGTGGCTCGCCCAACATCTCGGCCAGGAGAAGCCAAAATCCATGGCAGCCCTCACGACACTCATGACCCGCTTTTGCGCGGGCGAGGATAGCTGGTTGGCCCGTAGCAACGACACAGCAAGCAACCCTGGCACATCAGAGGGCAGAGATAACAACGGCAAACCCCGACGCAACAAACACAAGCGCCGCAAATATGGTGAAAACGCCGAAGATACGCCAGTTAATGCCGGATTCAGTGGCTCTAAGTCCGGTTAGCGGAAAGGGCCACTCAAAAATAACAATTCGTCCAGTTTGGACCGCATACTCGACCGTCAATGCCAAATTCATGGCACCCCAGGAACGCTAGCCAGCCATACAAACAGAGAATGCTGGGTCTTCAAACAAGCCGGCAGGCAGGCGCCAAAAACAAAGACGGGGGGTCCCAAAGAGATGGTGGCGACGGAGAGCCCAGATCACCAAACACAGGAGGGCAAAAGAAATTTCTCCCGCAAATCCAAACGGTGAACGTGGTAAACAACACCCACATTCCCAACCCGGACCGGATGCGCACCCTTAGGGATGCCAACTTAACGGAACTAGTCGTCCCACAATATAAACTAGGGCCGGTCACCTTCAACCACACGGACTGTCCGGTTAACGCCAATCGGGGCAATCCAGCTGCACTAGCCTCGACCCAATAATTGATGGGTTCCACCTCACACGAGTCCTTATGGACGGAGGCATCAGTCTAAACCTGCTTTACCAGGACACAGTGCGCAAGATGGGCATCGATCATTCGGTGATCAAACCCACTAAAGCCACTCTCAGAGGCATTATACCAGGTGTGGAAGCCAGCTGTACAGGCTCCATCGCCCTTGAGGTAGTCTTCGGATCACTAGACAATTACCGTACCGAAGAGTTAATCTTTGAAATCGTCCCTTTCCGCAGTGATTATCAGGCACTACTCGCACGAACCGCGTTCGCTCAATTCAACGCGGTGCCACATTATGCCTACCGTAAGTTCAAGATGCCCGGTCCACGCGGCGTCATCACGGTTAAGGGCAAGGCCGAACATTCCTTCGGCACCAATGAGTACACCACTGCCTTAACAGCAGAAGCAATGTGCAGCACCTTGCAGCCGAACCTCGAGTTGACGGCCAGGCTCCCGAACACCGCCAAAGGACTCCAAACTACTTCGCGGCAGGATAGCCCGACTCGTCGAGAGCTCAATTAAACACTCCAGCGAAGACCAGGATAGGCCGCACACAGCGGCTCAACCGCTCTCCGGCACACAAACATTTCTTACATTTCCTTCGCAGGTTCACCTTTGCGCCGACCAAGCCGGGTGATATGGAGGCAGCTCGAACGCGCAAGGGAATCCTTAGATATTTCCCGCGATGACCATCCGAGTATACTCCGGATCCGCGCACAGCTCCTTCCCGCTGGTCTCAGCAGGCTCCACGATCATATTTCATTTTTATCACATTACATGTACTCATACGCATCAATCTACTATTCAAATACAACATGTGGATTTACATGACGCTTGTCTGCTGTTATTTCTTATTAAAATTCTTTTGTCAAGTGGCATCCGTACACCGCGATACGCCTCAAAACATGCCAGGGGCTTCGTTTTACCCGTAATACGACAATAAAGTCCGAACACCTTCACGGAAGTTTGGCACCCCGAACCAATAGCATTATATGCATCAGCTCCAAATCATGTCTTGGGTCAATAGTTGGGTTTTCCCGACTCCCATGTTTGGGTATCTTATGTTCCGCTATATCGGCTAAGGTAGCACTGGGAGAACTACTGCGATTGTGTCCCGGTTCTTCCGGACGAGCACCTCAGTAGAGAAAGCCAAAAACTGACTGTCATGATACAGCGAGAGCTGGTCAGCTGTTCAAGAGGTTGTAGAATCTTTAAGGATTTCTCCCGCATAATGCCATAACCAATGCAGCGTGCGATGGATCGGCTTTTCTTCCGAGCAGGTGCTTATAGAGCCCCTCGTGCGGCCTTCGGAACACCAGGGGCTGCGCCTACCTTCCTAAAGCTCCTATGGCTAAGTGAGAGTGATAAAGCCCTATAGTCCGATTGCCTGGTTCGTTGTGCTGAACACCTCCTTCGAAGGACCCAAAACTGGGATAAAGAGTGATCAGGTTTATCCCGAACACCCCCGTACTTCTTACGTGGGGGCAGAAGCCGACGACTGGCCAACTCTTAGGTTTAATATATAAAACGGCCGCGCAGGAGGATAAACTTTTATATAACAGGCAATAAATAATATAAATGACCTTGTTCAAATATTACAAAGGACAACATGCTTTGCATTCATGGAAATATAATGTCCTTGGTGCATAGCTCCGCTGCAAGGTAGGATCCTTTCAGGACACCCTCATAATATAATTCGGGCTTGCGGTGCTCCTTCCCCTCTGGCGGTCCTTCGGTCATCAGCTTTTCAGCATCCATCCTCCCCCAGTGCACCTTTGCGCGGGCGAAGGCCATTCGCGCACCCTCTATACAGACCGACCGCTTGATGATGTCAAGTCGAGGGCAGGCACTCACAAGACACTTCACGAGCCTGAACTAGCTGCTCGAAATCGGCTCGGCGGGCCATAGCCGGATAATCAAATCCTTCATGGCTAGTTCCGCCGCCTTATGCAGTTCGATCAACTGTTTTAGTTGATCGACAAATGGCACCGGATAATTCGGTGCCAAATACTGCGACCAGAAGAGCTTATCCATAGTGTTCCTTTCTTCGCGGTAGAATTGGGCGGCATCCGATATGCTGCGGGGCAGCTCCGCAATACCCCTGGAGAAATCCGAATTCAATATTAGAAACATAATTTTCTCCTCAAATACTTGCTTTAGATGGAAAAAGCCTTACCCGCCGCGATCTTCCTCGCCTCTTGGATCTCCTGCAAGGTGCTTTGGGTTTCCCCCCGGGCATCGCTCGTGGCCTGTTGAGCCTTGGTGAGTTCGGATTCTTTCTCCGTTAAACTCTGCTCCAAGGTCTCGCATTTCTTCACGGCCTCTTGCAGCTCCTGCTCAGCTTCAATAACCCTGGCCTCGTGCTTCTCACGAAGAGCCTGCTCTGTGGCTGCCCTTTTCTTGGCCTCGGCCACAACCTTCTTCAGAGCCTCGACTTCGGTCATCATCCCTAGCGCAAATTATGAAACACATTTTATCATATTGAAAATCCGTTCGCAAGAAATGCGAACAATGCTTGTGCATACCTTGTTTATCTCCCAACTGCATTTTCAACTGGCCAAGTTCTTCTTTGGTCCGCTCCAGACTTTGATTCAGTCCGGAGACCTCCGCAGCATGAGAGGCAGCAGCCGCTACAGACGCCTGCTCATAAAAAAAGAAAGATAGATGTCATCAAGTGAGTCTTCCTGCGAACATAAATTTGATCCTCTGTCCGGTTCTTTCTTTCACCGAACAGTGTATCAGGGGCTACTATCCATACCATGACACTCTTCGAAACCTCATAAAACATACCTCAAAACCTTTTATAAGGATGATATAGGCTTCATTCAGTCCACTCTCAGCAGACTGAATCTTCTCAATCACCGCACCCATGAGGGCACGGTGTTCATCGACGATGGAGGCGCTCTTCAGCGCCACCAACAAAGCATCCGACACCTCTGGTTGGACAGAGGTTGCTGGTGGAACAGGCACGCCCCCTCCAGCTAAAGGAGGCTGCCTGCTTGATTCTGGAGCCGTATTGGTCTCCGGAATTGCATCCGGCTGGGAGCCAAATTCAAGATGGCCCCCGCCGTCAGCTCCCAGGGGTATCTTCTCCCCTATGTGTCCGGCCCCTGAAGTTTGACGTCCAGGCGCCGCCTTCACGGTCTTTTCCTCTCCTCCTTGGCCAGGGTTCTTCTGGGACAAAGCCTCAGTGTTACTCACCTGTTTGGGGGAAGGGGCCTTCGGGGGCGTCCCGCTCTCCATAGCGTCCGAGCTCAGCGAATCCTCTGATGAGGATTGTTTGGTACGGGACCTCGCCGGACTACAAAAAATATGGCTCAGGTTAAAATATTATGCCATGATGAGTCTGGATGCATAAACGTATTCAGACTTTATATACTCACGAGTTCACCAGGGGCTGGGCCCTGGGATCCCACACCGGGCCGCTGTCGGCGGCGGCAGTGGACTCTTCCGGAAGAGGAGCTTTTCCCCTTCTAGGCGACTCGGCCTCCAAGTGTGCGGAGGCCGTCCTCTTCTTTCTCCCCCCCGCCCCGCGGGGATTCATCTTCCTCCTCCTCCTCGTCCTCTTCGGAGGCGGAACGGGCATTGGAGCCTTTGGATATTGTGTCCGAAGCGCCGCGGCGACGAAGGCCGCCCCGGGTCTTTTTGGCCTCCTTCTCGGCTGTCTTCTTCGGCACCTTGTAAGGCGCCGGGACCATCATCTTCGTCAGAAGTGGGATGGCCGGTTCTTCGGGCAGCGGGGCCGGACAGTAGATCCGCTCCGCCTTCTTCGTCCAACCCTAGGTGAGTTGTGGAGAACACATTAAGCATTTCCTTTGGGTTATGCGGATAAAATGTATGATGACTTACCGAGCTTGCAGGGCGGGATAGTTGGTACCCGCGGTCCTCGGCTGAGTCCGGCCATGATTTGCTGGACTTGAAAAGCACCTTCCAGATGTCTTTGCGCGAGGAGCCGAAGAGCTCTCGCAGGGTTTGGTGCTTGGCCGGATCGAATTCCCATAGCTTGCAAGTCCGGTGTTGACAAGGCAGGATCCGGCGAACTAACATCACCTGAACTACATTGACAAGTTCGATGTTCTTGTCTTCCATATCTTTAACGCGCGTCTGGAGAATCGATAGTTCGTCGGACGAAGACCAGTTCAGGCCCTTCTTGACCCAGGATGTAAGCCGCAGAGGGGCTCCGGATTGAAACTCGGGAGTAGCGGCCCATTCCGTGCCGCGCGTCTCAGTGATGTAAAACCATTGCTGTTGCCACTCCTTGACGGAATCATTAAAGGTGCATGTTGGCCATGTGACGTTGGGCATCTTTCTCACCATAGCACCCCCGCACTCGGCATGCTCGATGCCCACTACCTGGGGCTTCACATTAAAAATCTTCAGCCATAAGCCGAAATGTGGCGAGATATGGAGAAAAGCCTCGCACACGACAATGAATGTCGAGATGTTGAGGAAGGAATTGGGGGACAGATCGTGAAGATCGATCCCGTAATAATACATGATGCCGCGAACGAAAGGGTGGAGGGGAAACCCTAGCCCGCGGACAAAGTGAGGGAGGAATACAACCCTCTCGTGGGTTCCCGGAGTAGGGACGATCTGTCCCGCCGTCGGGAGACGGTGGCTGATTTTCTTGGCCAGGTACCCGGCCTCCCGAAGCTTTTTGATATCCTTCTCCCGGATGGTAGAGGCCATCCACTTGCCTCCTGCTCCGGATCCGGACATTTTCGGAAAGCCTTTGTGGGTGGGGAAGATGAATGCTTGGGCGCTGGAGCTCGAGCGAAGGGGAATGGATCGGGAAGAAGAGAGCATGGGTGCGAAAGGGAGTCCTTATCCCATTATAAAGGCAGCAGGGATTCTGCGCCTCCCCACTTGCCTGGTAAAGCCGCTTATTCCCCAAGCGCCGTAATTGATGGCATGGTTGGGTTACCCACACCCGTATTGATGAGAATCCCGTAATAAGGGGACACGATCTCTGCTTCGACAAGACGTGCCGAGAAAACCGCCTCGCAATATGTGTAGTAGCTGGTTGGGAGAAACGGTTCGAATAATGATCGGGCCGTGGCATGATGTCACGCTATGGAACTTGTCAGCAGATTAGATTTGTGGAATATTATACTGTCTACGGTGGTATGTGGTATTTATTTTGCAGAGCCAGACACGATCCTTGTGTTCAAAATCTTCTATGAAGTATTCGGAGGAGGAACCCGCCTTGCAATGCCGAAGACGATCTGCGCGCCGGACTCATCGTCATTGAAGCCTGGTTCATGGGCTACTGAGGGAGTCCTGGATTAAGGGGTCCTCGGATAGCCGAACTATGTGCTTTGGCCGGACTGTTGGACTATGAAGATACAAGATTGAAGACTTCGTCCCATGTCCGGATGGGACTCTCCTTGGCGTGGAAGGCAAGCTTGGCAATTCGGATATGTAGATCTCCTCCCTTGTAACCGACTCTGTGTAACCCTAGCCCCCTCCGGTGTCTATATAAACCGGAGGGTTTGGTCCGTAGGACAACAACAATCATAACCATAGGCTAGCTTCTAGGGTTTAGCCTCGACGATCTCGTGGTAGATCAACTCTTGTAATACTCATATCATCAAGATCAATCAAGCAGGAAGTAGGGTATTACCTCCATCGAGAGGGCCCGAACCTGGGTAAACATCGTGTCCCCCGCCTCCTGTTACCATCCGCCTTAGACGCACAGTTCGGGACCCCCTAACCGAGATCCGCCGGTTTTGCCACCGACAGGGGGCCCTAGGGATGCGCGCCCCCCTTGACGAGTCCGAATTGGACAAGGAGGGTGGCAGCGCCTCCTCTTTCCCTCGCTCTCTCCTTCTCCTTCCTTCCCCCTTCCCCCTCCTAGTTGGACTAGGAAAGGGGGATTCCTACTCCTACTAGGAGGAGGACTCCTCCCCTCCTTGGCGCACCCTAGGGCCGGCCGGCCTCCCCCTTGCTCCTTCATATACGGGGGCAGGGGCACCCTAGAACACACAACAGACAATAGTTTTAGCCGTGTGCGGTGCCCCCCTCCACCATAATCCACCTCGGTCATATCATCGCAGTGCTTAGGCGAAGCCCTGCGCCGGTAGCTTCATCATCACCGTCATCACGCCATCGTGCTGACGAAGCTCTCCCTCGACACTCAGCTGGATCAAGAGTTCGTGGGACATCACCGAGCAGAACATGGGCAGATCGCGGAGGTGCCGTACTTTCGATACTAGGATCGGTCAGATCGTGAAGACGTACGACTACATCAACCGTGTTGTCATAACGCTTCCGCTTACGGTCTATGAGGGTACGTGGACTACACTCTCCCCTCTCGTTGCTATGCATCACCATGATCTGCTCGTATGAATTTTTTTGAAATTATTGCGTTCCCCAACAGTGGCATCCGAGCCAGGTCTATGCATAGATGTTATATGCACGAGTAGAACACAAGTGAGTTGTGGGCAATAATAGTCATACTGCTTACCAACATGTCATACTTTGATTCGGCGGTATTTTTGGATGAAGCAGCCCGGACCGACATTACGCGTAGGCTTACGCGAGACTGGTTCTACCGACGTGCTTCGCACACAGGTGGCTGGCGGGTGTCAGTTTCTCCAACTTTAGTTGAATCGAGTGTGGCTACGCCCGGTCCTTGTTGAAGGTTAAAACAACACATACTTGACGAAAAATCGTTGTGGTTTTGATGCATAGGTAAGAACGGTTCTTGCTCAGCCCATAGCAGCAGGGTAAAACTTGCAACAACAAAGTACAGGATGTCTAACTTGTTTTTACAGGGCATGTTGTGATGTGATATGGTCAAGACATGATGCTAAATTTTATTGTATGAGATGATCATGTTTTGTAACGGAGTTATCGGCAACTGGCAGGAGCCATATGGTTGTCACTTTATTGTATGAAATGCAATCTCCATGTAATTGCTTTACTTTATCACTAAGCGGTAGCAATAGTCGTAGAGGCAATAGTTGGCAAGATGACAACGATGCTTCAATGGAGATCAAGGTGTCAAGCCGGGTACGATGGTGATCATGACGGTGCTTTGGAGATGGAGATCAAAGGCACAAGATGATGCTGGCCATATCATATCACTTATATTGATTGCATGTGATGTTTATCCTTTATGCCTCTTATGTTGCTTAGTTCCACGGTAGCATTATAAGATGATCTCTCACTAAATTTCAAGGTACAAGTGTTCTCCCTGAGTATGCACCGTTGCGAAAGTTCGTCATGCCGAGACACCACGTGATGATCGGGTGTGATAAGCTCTACGTTCACATACAACGGGTGCAAGCCAGTTTTGCACACGCAGAATACTCGGGTTAAACTTGATGAGCCTACATATGCAGATATGGCCTCGGAACACTAAGACCGAAAGGTCGAGCGTGAATCATATAGTAGATATGATCAACATAGTGATGTTCACCATTGAAAACTACTCCATCTCACGTGATGATCGGACATGGTTTAGTTGATTTGGATCAAGTGATCACTTAGATGATTAGAGGGATGTCTATCTAAGTGGGTGTGGGAGTCCTGGACTAAGGGGTCCTCGGGCGTCCGGCCTGTTTGATATGGGCTGGACTGATGGGCTGTGAAGATACAAGACCGAAGACTCTCACCCTTGTCTGGATGGGACTCTCCTTGGCGTGGAAGGCAAGCTTGGCGTCCAGATATGAAGATTCATTTTTCTATAACCGACTTTGTACAACCCTAGTCCCCTCCGGTGTCTATATAAACCGGAGGGTTTAGTCCATAGGGACAATCATAATCATACATGCTAGACTTCTAGGGTTTTAGCCATTACGATCTCGTGGTAGATCAACTCTTGTAATACTCATATTCATCAATATCAATCAAGCAGGAAGTAGGGTATTACCTCCATAGAGAGGGCCTGAACCTGGGTAAACATCGTGTCCCCTGTCTCCTGTTACCATTGACCTTAGACGCATAGTTCGGGACCCCCTACTCAAGATCCGCTGGTTTTGACACCGACATTGGTGCTTTCATTGAGAGTTCCGTTGTGTCGTCACTAGAAGGCTCGATGGCCCCGTCAATTATCTGCAACGACGCCGCCCCGAGGGAGTGCTTTCTCCCCGGCCAGATCTTCGTATTCGGCGGCTTCGCACTGCGGGCCAACTCGCTTGGCCATCTAGAGCAGATCGATAGCTACGCCCCTGGCCATCAAGTCAGGCTTGGAAGCTTGAACTACATTGCTGATATCCGCGGAGACTTTATCTTCGACGGATTCGAGCCCACGGCAGCCGCTCCCTGCCACCGCGATGAACATGACCTAAATCTCTCATCGGACCATACCCTGGAGATAGCGCCTGTAAGTGCTCCGGCCCTAGATACGCAGCAGATTGTGCCATCCGAGGACGGGAAGCTCAACCCCGCCACGGAAGCCGCAGACTCAGCGGCGTTGGAGCCGCACACAGACCCAACCTCGAGCGGGATCTGCGTCACCGGAACCTTGGATTCGTCTCCGGCCACAGGTTCCGAACCACGTGCATCCGCGTTCGTCGAGCCTAATCAGGCGCCGGTCATCGAATTCAGCGCCGCAGACATCTTCCGGCACTCACCTTTGGGTGACGTGCTAAACTCATTAAAAACCCTCTCCTTAGCAGGGGACTGACAGCCGAATTATATCCGGTTCGAACTAGGGGTTGATGACGGGGAATTTCGCTTCCCACCCACCTCCCACTTCATAGCCACTATCGAGGACTTAACCGACATGCTCGATTATGGCTCTGAAGACATCGACGGTATGGACGACGATGCCGGAGAAGAGGAGGCCCAAAACCGGCCGTTTACCGGACGCTGGACGACCACCTCCTCGTATGATGTGTACATGGTGGATACACCCAAAGAGAATAGCGGCGACGACAAGGAAGACCCAGTCGAGGATAAACCTCCTGAGATACTACCAAAGCGCCGACGTCAGCGGCCCCGCTCCAAGTCACGTCGTGGAAAAGATAGAAATACCGACAGAGGAGAAAACAATACTCCGGACGATGCCGAAGACAATGAAGACCCCGTTGAGCCAACTTCCGAACTGGACGAATGGGAAGACGGGGAAGTTAGCCCTGATGAACAGGCCATAAACGAAGACTCGGAGGACAGTAATTATCTTCCGCTCTCCGAGGATGACACGAGCCTCGGCGACGAGGATTTTATCGTGCCTGAGGAACCTCTCGGGCATGAGCGCTTCAAGCGCCGGCTAATCGCCACTTCAAGGAGCCTAAAAAAGAAGTAGCAGCAGCTTCAAGCTGATCAAGATCTGCTCAACGACAGATGGACTAATGTCCTGGCAGCCGAGGAATATGGCGTCGAGCGCCCAACCAAAAGTTACCCGAAGCGCAAATTGCAACCTCAATTCGATGACGAGGCGCTGGAGCCCGTACCATCAGCGCCTAATGCGGCTGACCGACCCCCACGTGGCCGGGACAAAGCGGCAACTCAAGCCGAATACCAGCCCGTACTACCTCGCCGTAAAGGCAGAGATAAAAAAGCTCGGAAATATACATATGTCCTTCGGCAGGACCTGGACAATAGAGCAGGCCAGACCAGATCGATCTATGGATCACGGGGGCGTGCCCCGACGCGCGACAACGGCTATGCAGCCGGACGCGATAAGCATAATCACGCCTAGGCCAAAAACCGCAGGCGGAGTCCATCCGAGCTACCTCGCGACTTGGCCCGATATAGAGGCGCCGTGCACCCCCTCTGCTTCACCGATGAAGTAATGGAGCACGAATTCCCAGAAGGGTTTAAACCCGTGAATATCGAATCATATGATGGGACAACAGACCCCGCGGTGTGGATTGAGGATTTTATTCTTCATCTTCATATGGCCCGCGGTGATGATCTTCATGCCATCAAATACCTCCCACTAAAACTCAAGGGACCAGCTCAGCACTGGTTGAATAGGCTGCCTGAAAACTCCATTGGCAGCTGGGAGGACCTGGAAGACGCCTTCCGCCACAACTTTCAAGGTACATACGTCCGACCTCCGGATGCAGATGATTTAAGTCACATAGTCCAATAGCCCGGAGAGTCAGCCAGGAAATTCTGGACTAGGTTCTTAACTAAAAAGAACCATATCGTTGACTGTCCGGATGCCGAAGCCCTAGCGGCCTTTAAGCATAGCATCCGTGACGAATGGCTCGCCCGACACCTCGGCCAGGAAAAGCCGAAGTCCATGGCAGCCCTCACGACGCTTATGACCCGCTTTTGTGCGGGCGAAGATAGCTGGCTAGCCCGTAGTAATAACAATGCAAGTGAACCTGGCACTTCTGAAGCCAGAAATAGCAACGGCAAGCCCCGACGAAACAGACACAAGCATCGAAGCAACGGTGACAATACCGATGACACGACAGTCAACACCGGATTCAGTGGCTCCAAGTTCGGCCAAAGGAAGAAGCCATATAAAAGAAACAATCTGGGCTCATCCATCTTGGACCGCATACTCGATCGCCCATGTCAGATCCACGACACCCCTGATAAACCAGCCAGTCATACCAATAGAGACTGTTGGGTTTTTAAACAGGTCGGCAAGCTAAATGCCAAAAACAAGGAGAAGGGGTCGCAAAGTGAGGATGATGACAAGGAGCCCCGTCAATCGAACACAGGTGGACAGAAGAAGTTTCCCCCTTAGCTCAAAACGGTGAACATGATATACGCTACACATATCCCAAAGAGGGAGCGCAAACGCGCGCTCTGGGACGTCTACGCGATGGAGCCAGTCGCCCCAAAATTCAACCCATGGTCGTCCTGCCCGATCACTTTCGATCGCAGGGATCATCCGACCAGTATCCGTCATGGCGGTTCAGCCGCACTGGTCCTCGACCCAATAAACGATGGATTCCACCTCACGCGAGTCCTCATTGATGGTGGCAGCAGCCTGAACCTGCTCTATCAGGATACAGTATGCAAAATGGGCATCGATCCCTCAAGGATCAAGCACACAAAAACTACCTTTAAAGGAGTCATACCAGGTGTAGAGGCCCGCTGTACTGGCTCAATCACATTGGAGGTTGTCTTCGGATCCCCGGACAACTTCCAAAGCGAAGAGTTGATCTTCGATATTGTCCCCTTCCGCAGCTGCTATCACGCACTGCTCGGACGAACTGCATTTGCTCGATTCAATGCGGTGCCACACTATGCTTATCTCAAGCTCAAGATGCCCGGACCATGCGGTGTCATAACAGTTAATGGAAACATGGAGCGCTCCCTCCGTACCGAGGAGCACACCGCTGCCCTAGCAGCAGAAGCACAGAACGGCCTTTTCAAGCAGAACCTTAATTCGACGGCCAAGCTCCCGGACACTGTCAAACGAGTTCGGACTACTCTGCAGCAGGACAGTCCAGCCCGTCAAGAGCTCGACTAGCAATTTGGCCTCCGTCCCAGTCCCGACCAAATGGCGGCGTTCGTACCGTGCATACATAACTACGCACTCAAAATACCATGGGCATAGACGGAGGCATAACTAGATTGTGCTCCATAATACGGCTTGACCTCCCCTGGACGCACATACTTTCACATTTTCTTTTTCCATCCTTTTTAGGTTTCTTTTCCACAGGCCTTCCCTGATGTCCTGATCATCGGTCCTTTCGAAGGATAGACACACCAAGACGACAAGAAGCATTGACGTATAACGGAACCTCTAGGTGACCTTTTTGACGATCGCTCTACCTATTTTCAGGACCCGCACGCAGCTCTCCCTTGGTCGTGGCATGTTAAATAGCCATGTTGCTAATCGCACTACTTGTACAAATACGCTTTGACGTATTAATCAAACTATAATGGAAACAGTTTGCGGCCCAACTTATGCGGCACTAGCTTACTACTTCATTTTTTCTTGATAATCTTATCAATTGCACCCGTACACTTTGGTACGCCCTAATTCGCCAGGGGCTTCATTGCGCCCTGTACTACGGCAACAAGGTCTGAACACTTTTTGCAAGTATAGTTCGGCACCCCGAATTTAGCATTATATGCATTGGCTTCGAATCATGTATAGGTCAATAGTTGGGTTGCCCGGCTCCTGTGCTTACTACCTTACGTTCTGCTATATCGGCTAGGGTAGTAAAGGTAGAACTACTGTGATTGTGTCCTGGTTTATCCGGATGAGCACCTCTGTAGAGAAAGCCGAAAACTGACTGTCATGATGCGGCGTGAGTTGGTGAGCTGTTCGGAGGTTACAAATCTTTTGCGTTTTTCCGCATTATGCGACGAATCGGTCTTTACCCGATCAGGTGTTTACAACACCCTAGTTCGGACTCACGAATACTAGGGGCTGCGCCTAAATTTCTATTGTCAAACTCCTATGGCTATGTGAGGGTGATAAAGCCACATAGTCCGATTGCCTGGTTTGTTGCGCTAAACACCTCCTTCAAGGACCAAACCTTTGGATCAAGAGTGTTTAGATTCCATCCCCAACACCCCCATAATACCTACGTGGGGGCTGAAGCCGACGAGTGGCCAACTCTCAGATTTCACAAGACTGCCGCACAGGAGGTAAAATTTTAAATAATAAAAATGATAACAAGCATTATATTACATATCAGCCTTGTTTCACCATAGTGGATAGGATAACATGAATGTATTCATTCAAGAATAATGTCCTTAGCACATTGCTCCTCTACAATGCGGGATCCCTTGAGGACATCATCAAAATACCGCTCGGGCGTGTGGTGCTCCTTGCCCGCGGGCGATCCCTCGGTCGCGAGCTTGACGGCGTCCATCTTCATCCACTACATCTTGACACGGGCGAAGGCCATCCGTGGACCTTCGATGCAGACCGACCGCTTGATGGCACCAAGCTGGGGGCACGCATTGACCAGCCGCTTCACGAGCCCGAAGTAGCTGATGGGTATAGCTTCGGCAGGCCACAGCCGGATTATTAAATCCTTCATGGCTAGTTTGGCCACCCTATGCAGTTCGACCAGCTATTTTAGCTGGTCGCTAAAGGGCACCGGATGTTCTGGCGCAAGGTATTGCGACCAGAACAGCTTCTCCGTTGAGCTCCCCTCTTCGGCTCGGAAGAACTCGGCAGCGTCGGCTACACTGCACAGCAAATCCGCAAACGCTCCTGGAGAACTCCAAATCCGGGTTAGTAAGAGATACCTCTTCTTCACATATTTGCTCTGCATAATGAAGGCCTTACCCGCCGCAATCTTCTTGGCCTCTTGAATCTCCTGGAGAGCGCCCTGGGCTTCAACCCGGGCATCTTGTGCGCTTTGGTGACCCTTGGCGAGTTCGGTCTCTTGATCCGCAATATTGCGCTCCAAGGACTCGCATTTCCTCATGGCGTCCTGGAGCTCCTGCTGGACCTCATCAATCCCGGCCTCATGTTTTTCACGGGCGGCTTGCTCCTTCGCCGCTTTCTTTCGGGCCTCGGTCAACGCTTTCTTGAGGGCCTCCACCTCGGTCGCCTCTCCTATAAACATCATGGCACTCTGGTCAAACACAAATCATTCACCCTTTCTGCTATACAGAAGGCCATTACATACCTTGCTTATCCTCCAGTTGCTTTCTTACTTGGCCGAGCTCCTCCTCGGCCCGCTCCAGCCTATGCTTCAGTCCGGAGACTTCGGTAGCATGAGAGGTTGCAACCAGCAACGACGCCTACTTATTCGCATAGACATGTGTTTAGTATCCTGCGGAATTATTTGATCATCTGTCCGGCTTTTCCTTCCGAACACCGGATAGAGTCTCAGGGGCTACTGTCTATACTGTGACATTGTTTTCACTTAATTGTGTTGCTTACCTCAAAGCCTGTTAGAAGGCTTGTGCAGGATTCGGTCAGTCCGCTCTTCGCGGGCTGAATCTTCTCAATCACCGTACCCATGAGGGTACGGTGTTCCTCAACAACGGAAGCACTTCACAGCGCTTCCAGTAGAGTATCCGGTGCCTCTGGTTGGACAGAGGTCACCGGCGGAATGGGCACACCTCCTTCTTTCGAAGGAGGCTGCTTGCCGGATTCCGGAGCCGTATAGGTCTCTGGGACCGTATTCGGCTGGGGGCCGAATTGGATATGGCCCCCATCGCCAGTCTCCATGGGGGTTTGCCCCCCATGTGTGCGGCGGCCGAGGTTTCATCCTCTGGCGCCGCCCAGATGGCCTCCTGCGTCTCTCCCTGGTCTCGGATCCTTCGGGACAACACCTTGGTGTCATCCATGGCCCTGGGAGAGGAGGCCGCCAGAAGGGACCCGTTGTCCATCACCTTCGGGTCCAGCGAATTCCCCGAAGATGAGGATCGCTCGAGGTCGGAACGAGCCGGACTGCAAGTGCATGATTCAACATGTTAAAACTATGAAGTAAAGAGGCTGATATATGAATGCGTCAGGGTCTTCGAGTACTCACGATTCGGCCAGGGGCTTATCTCGGGGGCGCCGCTCTGGGCTGCTATCGATGTCCCACGCGGAGTTATCCGCGAGGGAGACCTTCCTCTTCTTGGACGCTTCTGCCTCTAGATTTGTGGAGGCCGCCCTCTTCTTCCTTCCCCCCTCAGGGGGAGATTGGCTTTCCTCCTCCTCCTCGTCGTCCTTAGTGGCGGAGGATTGAGTCTCGGCGCCTTCAGACGTCACGTCGGAAGCGCCCTTGCGGCAGAGACCACCTCTAGTCTCCTTGGCCTTTTTCTTGGGCTTCTTCTCCGGCGCCTGGTAGGGCACCGGAACCAGCATCTTCGTCAAAAGCGGGATGGCTGGTTCCTCGGGCAGCAGAGCTAGACACTGAATCCGCTCTGCCTTCTTTGTCCAGCCCTGAAAAAATAAATAGGGAGGCTTAGGCACCTTCCCTGAAAAAGCAAGTAAAGGATACACCTTGAAATGCGAAAGACTTACCGAACTGGCGGGATGGGCCAGGCCGTGCCCATGGTCCTCTGTCGTCTTCGCCCACATCTCGTTAGCCCTTAAGAGCACCTTCCAGATATCTTCGTGCGTAGTTCCGAAGAACCGCTGCAAGGTCTGGTGTTCAGCCGGATCGAACTCCCATAGATGGCAAGCCCGGCTCTGGCATGGAAGGATCCGGCAAACTAGCATCACCAGGATCACGCTGACGAGCTTGATGTTCTTGCCCACCATGCTCTGGATGCGCCTCTGCAGCACTGTCAGCTCGTCCAACGAAGCCCAATTTAGGCCCTTCTCTAGCCAAGAGGAGAGCCGCATTGGGGCGCCGGACTTGAATTCGGGAGTCGCGGCCCAGGTGGCGTCGCGGGGCTCCGTGATATAGAACCACAGTTGCTGCCACCCTTTGACGGTCTCCACGAAGGAGCCATCGGGCCGTGTGACATTGGGCATCTTGCTCGCCATGGCACCACCGCACTCTGCGTGTTGGCCACCCACCACCTTCGGCTTCACATTGAAGATCTTCAGCCACAATCAGAAGTGGGGTGGGATGCGGAGGAAAGCCTCGCACACAACAATAAATGCCGAGATGTTGAGGATGGAATTTGGGGCTAGATCATGGAAATCTAGCCCGTAGTAGAACATGAGTCCACGGACGAAAGGGTGGAGAGGAAACCCTAGCCCGCGGACGAAGTGAGGGATGAACACTACCCTCTCATGGGGCTCCGGGTGAGGGAGTCCTGGATTAGGGGGTCCTCGGACTGCCGGACTCTATACATTGGCCGGACTGTTGGACTATGAAGATACAAGATTGAAGACTTTGTCCCATGTCTGGATGGGACTCTCCTTGGCGTGGAAGGCAAGCTTGGCAATTCTGATATGTAGATCTCCTCCCTTGTAACCGACTCTGTGTAACCCTACTCCCCTCCGGTGTCTATATAAACCGGAGGGTTTAGTCCGTAGGACAAGAACAATCATAATCATAGGCTAGCTTCTAGGGTTTAGCCTCTACGATCTTGTGGTAGATCAACTCCTGTAATACTCATATCATCAAGATCAATCAAGCAGGAAGTAGGGTATTACCTCCATCGAGAGGGCCCGAACCTGGGTAAACATTGTGTCCCCTGCCTCTTGTTACCATCCACCTTAGACGCATAGTTTGGGACCCCCTACCCAAGATCCGCCGGTTTTGACACCGACATTGGTGCTTTCATTGAGAGTTCCACTGTGCCGTCGCAATAAAGGCTTGATGGCTCCTTCGATCATCGACAACAATGCGATCCAGGGTGAGGCTTTCCTCCCCGGACAGATCTTCGTATTCGGCAGCTTCGTACTGCGGGCCAACTCGTTGGGCCGTCTAGCGTAGATCGAGAGCTACACCCCTGGCCATTAGGTCAGGTTTGGAAACTTGAACTATACTGCCGACATCCGCGGAGACTTGATCTTCGACGGATTCGAGCCCATGTCAGGTGCGCCGCACAGTCACGACGAGCATGACTTAGCTCTGCCGTTGGACAGTGTTCGGGAGATCACACCTGCGGCTACTCCGACCCTCAATCCGGAGCAGATCGTGTCGTCTGAGGATGGGTGGATGGACCCCGCCATGGAGGCCGCGCACTTAGCGGCGATAGAGCCGAATGCTGACTTCACCTCCTATGAGACCTGTGTTGCCGGACACTTGGATTCGTCCCCGACCATGGGCTCCGAACCGCCTGCGTCCGTGCCTATCGAATCTGATTGGGCACCGATCATGGAGTTTTCCTCCACGGATATCTTTCAGCACTCGCCCCTGGGTGACGTGCTAAATTCATTGAGGTCTCTCTCCATGACAGGAGACCCTTGGCCGAACTATGTCCGGCTTGAGTGGGAAGCGGATGACGAAGAAATTCGTTCCCGACCCACCACCCACTTAATAGCCACTGTCGACGACTTAACCGACATGCTCGATTTCGGCTCCGAAGACATCGATGGTATGGACGACGATCCAGGAGACGAACAGGAACCACCGCCCACAGGGCGCTGGACTGCCACCTCATCATATGATATATACATGGTGGACACCCCCAAAGAAGGCGATGGCGATAAGGCAACGGAGGACAATCCCTCCGAGAAGCAACCCAAGCACCGGCGTCAGCGGCGCCGCTCTAAGCCCCGCCATAGCAAAAGCAGCGATACCGGCACAAGAGACAATAACGCTGCAGATAATGCCGAAGGCGAAAACAATCCTCTCCAGCCAGGCTTCGAGTAGGAGGACGGGCAAGCTAGCCCTAAGGAACAGGCAGCTGGCGGAGAATCTGAGGATGACAATTACATGCCCCTCTCCGAAGACGAGGTGAGCCTCGGCGACGGAGAATTTATCGTTCCTGAGGATCCCGTCGAACGGGAGCACTTTAAGCGCCAGCTTAGAGCCACAGCAAAAAGCCTGAAGAAAAAGCAGCAGCAGCTTCAAGCTGACCAAGATTTGCTAGCAGATAGATGGACTGAGGTCCTGGCAGCCGAGGAATATGAACTTGAACGCCCAACCAAGAGTTACCCAAAGCGCAGGTTGCTACCCCAACTCGAGGAGGAAGCATTAAAACCTACATTGCCAGCGTATGATGCGGCTGATCGGCCACCTCGTGGCCGAGACAGAGCGGCATATCAGCCCGAAGTCCAGACCGCACCCCGTCGCCAGTCAAACAAAAACACCAAGGCCCGGGGCAACACGCAGGACCTGCGAGACGTATTGGAAAACATGTCAGGACATACAAGATCGATCTACGGATCACGGGGGCGCGCCCCAACACGTGACGACGATCGTCACACTGGATACACTAAAAGCAAATCCGGCCGGGCCAAATACAGCATACAAGACTCGTATGAACTGCGTCGTGACATAGCCTGGCACAGAGGCGCCGCATACCCCCTATGCTTCACTGATGAAGTGATGGATCACGAATTCCCAGAAGGATTTAAACTCGTGAACATTGAGTCATATGATGGTACAACAGACTCCGTGGTATGGATCGAGGATTTCCTCCTCCACATCCACATGGCCCGCGGTGACGATCTACATGCCATCAAGTACCTCCCACTAAAACTCAAAGGACCAGCTCGGCATTGGCTGAATAGCCTGCCAGCAAATTCCATTGGCAGTTGGGAGAATCTGGAAGACGCATTCCTTGACAACTTCCAGGGCACTTATGTGTGACCACCGGATGCTGATGACTTGAGCCACATAACCCAACAACCAGGGGAATCGGCTAGGAAATTCTGGACTCGGTTCCTAACTAAAAAGAACCAAATTGTCGACTATCCGGATGCCGAGGCCTTAGCGGCATTTAAGCATAACATCCGAGACGAGTGGCTCGCCCGACACCTCGGCCAAGAGAAGCCGAAGTCCATGGCAGCCCTGACGACACTCATGACCCGCTTTTGCGCGGGCGAGGACAGCTGGCTGGCTCGCAGCAACAACACATCAATAAATTCTGGCAATTCAGATGCCAAAGATACTAATGGCAGACCACGTCGCAACAGACACAAGCGCCGCAAAAACGGCGACAATGTCGAAGACACGGCAGTCAATGCCGGATTCAGTGGCTCTAAATCCGGTCAGTGGAAAAAGCCGTTCAAAAGAAGCAATCCGGGCCCCTCCAGTTTGGACCGCATACTCGATCGTTCGTGTCAAATTCACGGCACCCCCGATAAGCCAGCCAACCACACCAACAGAGAATGCTGGGTGTTCAAACAGGCCGGCAAGTTGAATGCCGAAAACAAGGAAAAGGGGCTGCATAGCGACAATGAGGAGGAGCCCCAGCCGGTGAACACAGGAGGACAGAAGAAATTTCCTCCCCAAGTGAAAACGGTGAATATGATATACGCAACCCATATTCCCAAGAGGGAACGGAAGCGTGCACTAAGGGATGTCTATGCGATGGAGGCAGTCGCCCCAATGTTCAACCCATGGTCTTCTTGTCCGATCACTTTCGATCGCATAGACCACCCCACTAGTATCCGTCATGGCGGTTCTGCCGCATTGGTTCTTGATCCCATCATTGACGGATTTCACCTCACTCGAGTCCTTATGGACGGTGGCGGCAGCCTGAACTTGCTCTATCAGGATACAGTGCGCAAAATGGGTATAGAGCCATCGAGGGTCAAACCCACAAAAACCAACTTCAAAGATGTCATACCAGGTGTAGAGGCCTGTTGCACGGGCTCAATCACACTGGAAGTGGTCTTCGGATCTCCGGACAATTTCCGAAGCGAGGAGTTAAGCTTCGATATCGTCCCCTTCCGCAGTGGCTATCACGCACTACTCGGGCGAACCGCATTTGCTAGATTCAATGCGGTACCGCATTATGCATACCTCAAGCTCAAAATGCCAGGACCTCGCGGAGTTATAACAGTTAATGGAAACACAGAACGCTCGCTCCGCACGGAGGAGCACAATGCAGCCCTCGTAGCGTAAGCACAATGCAGCCTTCTGAGGCCAACCGCCAATTCGGAGAAAAGGCCCCCGGACACCTTCAAGCGAGTCCGGAGTAACCTGCAACAGGATCTCCAGGCATGATCAGAGCTCGGGTAGCAATTCGGCCTCCGTCATAGTCCCAGTCAAGCGGCGAAATTTGTGCCGCGCGTACATAACTATGCACTCAAGATACCATGGGCATAGGCGGAGGCACGGCTATGGCACTGCCCACAACGCGGCTCAACCGCCCCAGGGCCCGTATACCTTTATCATATTTTCTCTTTTAGGACCTTACTCTCTGGAAGCTCTTTCTGACAGCCTGATCATTGGACCCATTACGGGAAGGAAATATCAAGGAAGCAAGATGCTCTGATGTACAAGGGAATCCCCAGGTGGTCTCTGACAACGATTGATATACCTTTTTTACATACCCATACGCAGCTTGCCCTTGGATAGGACATGTCAAATAGTCCTATTTTTTGCTTATTGCACTACTTGTATCCATACGCTTTGACGTATTATTTAAATAACAATGCACAGTGTTAGCCTATTATTGCATTTCCTTTTTTCCCTTGTCTGCTTATTTACGACAAATTGCAACCGTACATTCTGGTACGACCAGTGCGCCAGGGGCTTCAGTGTACCCCATAACACGGCGTGAAAAGTCCGAACACTTTCGACAGTGCGGCACCCCGAACTTATAGCATTATATGCATCAGCTCCGAATCATGTCTTGGGTCAATAGTTGGGTTTGCCCAGCTCCCATGTTTTGGTACCTTATGTTCTTCTATATCGGCTAAGGTAGCACTGGGAGAACTACTGTGATTGTGTCCCGGTTCTTCCGGACGAGCACCTCAGTAGAGAAAACCGAAAACTGACTGTCATGATGCGGCGAGAGCTGGTCGCTGTTCGAGAGGTCTCAAGTCCTTAAAGACTTCTTCCGCTTCGGGAGAGGAGTCGGCCTTGTCTGATTTAGGCGTATATAGCGCCCCAAATTCGGCCTTCCGAATACTAGGGGCTTCGCCAAAATTTAAAATTGTAGACTTCTATGGCTAAGTGAGAGTGATAAAGCTTTATAGTCCGATTGCCTGGTTCGTTGTGCTGAACACCTCCTTCGAAGGACCCAAAATTGGGATAAAGAGTTATCAAGTTTATCCCGAACACCTCAGTACTAGTTACATGGGGGCAGAAGCCGACGACTGGCCAACTCTCAGATTTTATAAACGGCCACAAAGAAGGTAATATTTTAAATTAACAAGCGTAGCATAGCACGGATGAACTCGTTTCATATTACAGGATCACATGAGTACATTCATTCAAATATTACATCCTTAGCACATTCCTCCGCCACAAGGCGAGCACCCTTCAAGACACTGTCATAATCCTTTTCGGGGTGGTGATGCTCCTTGCCCTCCGGCGGCCCCTCCTTCACCAGCTTTTCGGTGTCCATCTTCGCCCAGCGCACTTTCGCCCAGGCAAAGGCCCTGCGCGCACCTTCAATGCAGACGGACCGCTTGATGACTTCAAGCCATGGGCAGGCATTCACAAGCCACCTTACCAGACCAAAGTAGCTGCCAGGCAGGGGCTCGCCAGGCCACATCCGGACTATGAGACCATTCATGGCCTGTTCGGCCATCTTGTGAAGCTCGACCAGTTGCTTCAACTGGTCGCTCAAGGGCATCGGATGTTCGGTCCCAGTATACTGAGAAGAGAACAACTTCTCCGTCGAGCTCCCCTCCTCGGCCCGGTAGAACTCCGCGGCATCCGACACACTGCGGGGTAGATCTACGAATGCTCTTGGAGAGCTCCGAACTCGGGTAAGTAAAAGGAAAGTTTCCTTCACATGCTTGCTTTGCATAATGAATGCCTTACCCGTTGCTATCTTCTTAACCGCCTGAATCTCCTGGAGGGCCTTTTGAGCTTCGGCCTTGGCATGTTTTGCATTTTCGAGGGCCTTCGCAAGCTCGGACCCTTGCGTCTTAGAGTCATGCTCCAAGGACTCGTATTTCTTGACGAAAGCCTGGAGCTCTTGATGCACCTCGCCGACTCGGGCCTCTTGCTTCTCTTGCTCGATGCGCTCCTTGGCCGCTTTGTCTTCGGCCTCGGACAGCGCCTTCTTCAGGGCCGCCACTTCGTTCGTGGCCCCTAGCAAAATTCATGACGATCCTATTATTCAACAACCACATTTTTTTTATCAATATACAGACGGGGTATCACTTACCTTTGTTCTCTTCGAGCTGCCTCTTGGTAAGGCCGAGCTCCTCATTGGACCGCTCAAGGTCCCGCTTCAGTGCGGCGACCTCCGCAGTACGAGCGGCAACAGCCAGCAGTGAAGCCTCCTTGTTCACATAGACACATTCTGATTAGACTCCTACGATTATTATTTGATCCTCTATACGGCCTTTCTTCGCGAACGCCAAACAGAGCATCAGGGGCTACTATCTATGTTGTAACATTTCCATATAATTTAATTACTTACCTCAAGGCCTGTTTGGAGGCTGGTACAGGCTTCAGTCAGTCCGCTCTTGGCGGACTGAACCTTCTTGACCACCGCACTCATAACAGTGCGGTGCTCTTCGTCAATGGAAGCGCCGCGAAGCGCTTCCAGCAAGTTGTCCGATGCCTCTGGATGGACAGAGGCCAAATGCACAGAAGGCTTGCCCCCCTTAGCGAGGGGTTGCCTGACTGGAGGTTCCGGCGCAGTATTCGGCTGGGGGCTAGACTTGCTGCCCCCGGCGTTAGGGCCCAGGGGAGTCTTGCCCCTCGTGCGCCCAGCGCCTGGAATGTCAACTTGGGGCACCTCCGGAACTGTCTCCCCTTGGTTCAGTGCCCTTTGAGACAACACCTCGGCGTCATCCGTAGGGCGGGGGGTGGAGGCGGTCGAGAGTGAATTGCTGTTCATATCCGACGGGCCCAAAGAATCATCTGAAGAGGATACGTCGATATGGGCTCGGGATGGACTGCATAATCATGTTCGGCGTGATAAGAAGCAATAAAATAAAACATACCAAGAACTATTATGGTATCCGGATACTGACGACTTCGCCAGGGGCTTGTCCCTGGGTAACCACTCCCCGTCGCTGAAAACGGACGTCGTGGAGCAGTCCAGAAGGAGGGTCTTTCCCTTATTGGACCCTTCGGCTTCCCCTGATGGGGCGGCCTTCCTTTTCCTGTCCCCCCCCCCGGCTGGGGGGAGAACTTTCCTCTTCCTCCTCCTCGTCTTCGTGGGAGGAGCGCGCCTCCGTGTTTTCGGACGATGAGTCCGATATAACCTTGCACCGGAGACCTTTCCTGGTCCCCGTGGCCTTCTTCTTGGCCTTCTTCTCCAGCGCCTCATAAGGCGCTGGAACCAGCATCTCCATTAGGAGAGCATCTGCTGGATCTTCGGGCAAGGGGGCTGGACAATCGATCTGCTCCGCTGTCGCTACCCAGTCCTGTTAAATGGCATGGAGGCTTAGATCCCACGCATGATTATACGGGGGAAAGAAACATCTTATGAGACATAAAAGACTTACCGGGTTGGCAGGGCGCTTTGCGCTGAGTCCGCGATCCTCGGTAAGGGGAAGAGGTACCTCGGCGCCCTTGAACAGCACCTTCCAGACGTCTTTGTGCGTCGTGTCAAAAAGCTCTAGCAGCATCTGGTGCTCGGCCGAGTCAACATTGACAAGCTTGATTTTCTTGCTTATCATATTTCTGATGCATTTCTGTAGTCCGGTCAGCTCCACCGACGAACCCCAGGACAGGCCCTTCTCTTTCCAGGAGGTGAGCCGCATGGGGATGCCAGATCGAAATTCGGGGGCCGCCACCCAGTTGGTGTTGCGCGGCTCGGTGACATAAAACCACCCCGATTGCCACCCCTTCACGGTCTCCACATAGGAGCCTTCGAGCCAGGTAACGTTGGGCATTTTGCCCACCATGGCGCCTCCGCACTCCGCCTGCTGACCGACTACCACCTTTGGCTTCATGTTGAAGGTCTTCAGCCATAGGCCGAAGTGGGGCTTGATGCGAAGGAAGGCCTCACACACGACGTTAAACACCGAATGTTGAGGATGAAATTAGGGGCCAGATCATGGAAGTCCAGCCCATAGTAGAACATGAGCCTGCGGACAAACAGGTGGAGGGGAAATCCCAGTCCGCGGACGAAGTGGGTAAGAAATACCACCCTCTCATGGGGTTCTGGAGTAGGGACGATCTGTCCTGCGTATGGGAGCCAGTGCGCAATGTCTGCGGCCAGGTATCCGGCTTCCCGGAGCTTCGTAATGTCCTCCTCCGTAACGGAGGAGACCATCCACTTGCCTCCCGCTCCGGACATGTTTGGAATGACTTTGCGGAGAAAAAAGGCAAACTTGGGTGCTGGAGCTCGAGCTCGTGAGAATGGATGGGCAGGGGAAGGAGAAGGCGTGGGTGAGAAAGAGGAGTCCTTGTCCCTTTATAAAGGCAGTAGAAACTATGCGCCTCCCCACTTGCCTGGTAAACCCGCTTATTCCCCACACCCGTATTGATGAGAATCCCGTGATAAGGGGACATGATCTCTGCTTCGACAAGACGCGCCGAGAAAACCGCCTCGCAATATGTGCAGTAGCTGGTTGGAAAAAACGGTTCGAATAATGACCGGGCCGTGGCGTGATGTCACGCTATGAAACGTGTCAGCAGATTAGATTTGTGGAAAATTATACTCTCTACGGTGGTATGTGGAATTTATTTTGCAGAGCCAGACACTATCCTTGTGTCCAAAATCTTCTATGGAGTATTCGGAGGAGAAACCCGCCTTGCAATGCCGAAGACGATCTGCACGCCGGACTCATCGTCATTGAAGCCTGGTTCAGGGGCTACTCAGGGAGTCCTGGATTAGGGGGTACTCGGACTGCCAGACTCTATACATTGGCCGGACTGTTGGACTATGAAGATACAAGATTGAAGAGTTCGTCCCATGTCCGGATGAGACTCTCCTTGGCGTGGAAGGCAAGCTTGGCAATTCGGATATGTAGATCTCCTCCCTTGTAACCAACTCTGTGTAACCCTAGTCACCTCCGGTGTCTATATAAACCGGAGGGTTTAGTCCGTAGGACAAGAACAATCATAATCATAGGCTAGCTTCTAGGGCTTAGCCTCTACGATCTCGTGGTAGATCAACTCTTGTAATACTCATATCATCAAGATAAATCAAGCAGGAAGTAGGGTATTACCTCCATCGAGAGGGCCCGAACCTGGGTAAACATTGTGCCCCCCGCCTCCTGTTACCATCCGCCTTAGACACACAGTTCGGGACCCCCTACCCGAGATCCGCCGGTTTTGACACCGACACAGGGGTAGGGATGATCTGTCCCTCGGTCGAAAGCCGGTGGGCGACCTCCTTGGCCAAATATACGGCCTCCCGAAGCTGGGTGATGTCCTTCTCCTTGACGGAGGAGACCATCCACTTGCCTTGCGCTCCGGATCCGAACATGATCGGAGTGTTTTCTTGAGGCAGAAGAGATGAGGATTTGGGCGCTGGAGCTCGAGAATGGGTGGGCAGAGAGAGAAGGCGTGGGTGAAAGGGGGTGAATCCTTATCCCTTTACAAAGGCAGCGAATATCAAGCGCCTCCCCACTCGCCTTTAAACTCGCCTGTTTCCCAAGGGCCGCGTAGATGGCACGGTTGGATTACCCACGCATGTATTGATGAGAATCCCGCAATAAGGGGACACGATCTCTGCTTTGACAAGACGTGCCAATAGAACCGCATCTCAAAACATGGAGCGGCAGGCTGAAAATGGTTCGAAATAATGACCGGGTGGTGTCGTGGCATCACACTACAAAAAGTTGTCAGTGGATTGGACTCGTGAACTATTATACTCTCTGCGGTTGTGTGTGGTACTTGTTTTGCAGAGCTGGACACGTTCTTTGTGTTCGAAGGCTGTTTTGGAGTATTCGGAGGAGGAACCCGCCTTGCAATGCCGAAGACAATCTGCGTGCCGGACACCTCGTCATTGAAGCCTGGTTCAGGGGCTACTGAGGGAGTCCTGGACTAAGGGGTCCTCGGGCGTTCGGCCTGTTTGATATGGGCCGGACTGATGGGCTGTGAAGATACAAGACCAAAGACTCTCACCCATGTCCGGATGGGACTCTCCTTGGCGTGGAAGGCAAGCTCGGCATCCGGATATGAAGATTCCTTTTTCTATAACCGACTTTGTACAACCCTAGTCCCCTCCGGTGTGTATATAAACCGGAGGGTTTAGTCCATAGGGACAATCATAATCATACGGGCTAGACTTCTAGGGTTTTAGCCATTACGATCTCGTGGTAGATCAACTCTTGTAATACTCATATTCATCAAGATCAATCAAGCAGGAAGTAGGGTATTACCTCCATAGAGAGGGCCCGAACCTGGGTAAACATCGTGTCCCCTATCTCCTGTTACCATCGATCTTAGACGCACAGTTCGGGTCCCCCAACCCGAGATCCGCCGGTTTTGACACCGACAGTGGTAGTTCTTAAGTAATTTGACTAATTTAACTTTAATTTATCATGTACTTAGTACCTGATAGTATTTTGCATGTCTATGTTGTTGTAGATAGATGGCCCGTGATGTTGTTTCTTGAATTTTAATGCGTTCCTATTGAAAGCTAAGTTGAAAGATGATGGTAGCAACTACACGGACTGGGTCCATAACTTGAGGATTATCCTCATTGCTGCACATAAGAATTACGTCCTGGAAGCACCGCTAGGTGCAAGACCCACTGCAGGAGCAACGCCGGACGTTGTGAACGCTTGGCAGAGCAAAGCTGATGACTACTCGATAGTTCAGTGTGCCAAGCTTTACGGCTTAGAACCGGGACTTCAACGACGTTTTGAACGTCATGGAGCATATGAGATGTTCCAGGAGTTGAAGTTAATATTTCAAGCAAATGCCCAGATTTAGAGATATGAAGTCTCCAATAAGTTCTACAGCTGCAAAATGGAGGAGAATAGTTCTGTTAGTGAACATATACTCAAAATTTCTGGGTATAACAATCATTTGATTCAACTGGGAGTTAATCTTCCTGATGATATTGTGATTGACAGAATTCTTCAATCACTTCCACCAAGCTACAAGAGCTTCGTGATGAACTATAATATGCAAGGGATGGATAAGACAATTCCCGAGCTCTTCACAATGCTAAAGGCTGCGGAGGAAGAAATCAAGAAAGAGCATCAAGTGTTGATGGTCAACAAGACCACCAGTTTCAAGAAAAAGGGTAAAGGGAAGAAGGGAAACTTCAAGAAGAACGGCAAGCAAGTTGCTGCTCAAGTGAAGAAGCCCAAGTCTGGACCTAAGCCTGAGACTGAGTGCTTCTACTACAAAGGGACTGGTCACTGGAAGCGGAACTTCCCCAAGTATTTGTTGGATAAGATGGATGGCAAGGTGAACAAAGGTATATGTGATATACATGTTATTGATGTGTACCTTACTAATGCTCGCAGTAGTGCCTGGGTATTTGATACTGGTTCTGTTGCTAATATTTGCAACTCGAAATAGGGACTACGGATTAAGCGAAGACTGGCTAAGGACGAGGTGACGATGCGCGTGGGAAATGGTTCCAAAGTTGATGTGATCGCCGTCGGCACGCTACCTCCACATCTACCTTCGGGATTAGTTTTAGACCTGAATAATTGTTATTTGGTGCCAGCGTTAAGCATGAACATTATATCTGGATCTTGTTTGATGCGAGACGGTTATTCATTTAAATCAGAGAATAATGTTTGTTCTATTTATATGAGTAATATATTTTATGGTCATGCACCCTTGAAGAGTGGTCTATTTTTACTGAATCTCGATAGTAGTGACACACATATTCATAATATTGAAGCCAAAAGATACAGAGTTGGTAATGATAGTGCAACTTATTTGTGGCACTGCCGTTTGGGTCATATTGGTATAAAGCGCATGAAGAAACTCCATTTCGATGGACTTTTGGAATTACTTGATTATGAATCACTTGGTACTTGCGAATCATGCCTCATGGGCAAGATGACTAAAACGCCGTTCTCCGGAACAATGGAGCGAGCAATAGATTTGTTGCAAATCATAATACTGATGTATGTGGTCCGATGAATATTGAGGCTCGCGGCAGGTATCGTTATTTTCTCACCTTCACAGATGATTTGAGCAGATATGGTTATATCTACTTGATAAGTCCGAAACATTTGAAAAGTTCAAAGAATTTCAGTGTGAAGTGGAAAATCATCATAACAAGAAAATAAAGTTTCTACGATCTGATCGTGGAGGAGAATATTTGAGTTATGAGTTTGGTCTTCATTTGAAACAATGCGAAATAGTTTCACAACTCACGCCACCCGGAACACCACAGCGTAATGGTGTGTCCGAAGGTCGTAATCGTACTTTACTAGATATGGTGCGATCTATCATGTCTCTTACTGATTTACCGCTATCGTTTTGGGGTTATGCTTTAGAGGTGGCTGCATTCACGTTAAATAGGACACCATCTAAATCCGTTGAGACGACACCTTATGAACTGTGGTTTGGCAAGAAACCCAAGTTGTCGTTTCTCAAAGTTTGGGGCTGCGATGCTTATGTGAAAAAGATTCAACTTGATAAGCTCGAACCCAAATCGGAGAAATATGTCTTCATAGGATACCCAAAGGAGACTGTTGGGTACACCTTCTATCACAGATCCGAAGGCAAGACATTCATTGCTAAGAATGGATCCTTTCTAGAGAAGGAGTTTCTCTCGAAAGAAGTGAGTGGGAGGAAAGTAGAACTTGATGAGGTAACTGTACCTGCTCCCTTATTGGAAAGTAGTTCATCACAGAAATCTGTTCCGGTGACTCCTACAGCAATTAGTGAGGAAGCTAATGATGGTGATCATGTAACTTCAGATCAAGTTACTACCGAACCTCGTAGGTCAACTAGAGTAAGATCCGCACCAGAGTGGTACGGTAATCCTGTTCTGGAGGTCATGTTACTTGACCATGACGAACCTACGAACTATGAGGAAGCGATGATGAGCCCAGATTCCGCGAAATGGCTTGAGGCCATGAAATCTGGGATGGGATCCATGTATGAGAACAAAGTGTGGACTTTGGTTGACTTGCCCGATGATCGGCAAGCCATCAAGAATAAATGGATCTTCAAGAAGAAGACTGAAGCTGACGGTATGTTATTGTCTACAAAGCTCGACTTGTTGCAAAAGGTTTTCGACAAGTTCAAGGAGTTGACTACGATGAGACCTTCTCACCCGTAGCGATGCTTAAGTTCGTCCGAATCATGTTAGCAATTGCTGCATTTTATGATTATGAAATTTGGCAGATGGATGTAAAAACTGCATTCCTAAATGGATTACTGGAAGAAGAGTTGTATATGATGCAACCCGAAGGTTTTATTGATCCAAAGGATGCTAACAAAGTGTGCAAGCTCTAGCGATCCATTTATGGACTGGTGCAAGCATCTCGGAGTTGGAATAAACGTTTTGATAGTGTGATCAAAGCATATGGATTTATACAGACTTTTGGAGAAGCCTCTATTTACAAGAAAGTGAGTGGGAGCTATGTAGCATTTCTAATATTATATGTGGATGACATATTGTTGATTGGAAATGATATAGAATATATGGATAGCATAAAAGGATACTTGAACAAGAGTTTTTCAATGAAAGACCTTGGTGAAGCTGCTCATATATTGGTCATCAAGATCTATAGAGATAGATCGAGACGCTTAATTGGACTTTCACAGAGCACATACCTTGATAAAGTTTTGAATAAATTCAAAATGGATCAAGCAAAGAAAGGGTTGTTGCCTGTGTTACAAGGTCTGAAGTTGAGTCAGACTCAATGCCCGACCACTACAGAAGATAGAGAGAAAATGAATGTTGTTCCCTATGCTTCAGCCATAGGCTCTATAATGTATGCAATGTTGTGTACCAGACCTGATGTGTGCCTTGCTATTAGTTTAGCAGGGAGGTACCAAAGTAATTCAGGAGTGGATCACTGGACAGTGGTCAAGAACATCCTAAAATACCTGAAAAGGACTAAAGATATGTTTCTCGTTTATGGAGGTGACAAAGAGCTCGTCGTAAATGGTTATGTCGATGCAAGCTTTGACACTGATCCGGATGACTCTAAGTCACAAACCGGATACGTATTTATATTAAACGGTGGAGCTGTCAGTTGGTGCAGTTCTAAGCAAAGCGTCGTGGCAGGATCTACGTGTGAAGCGGAGTACATAGCTGCTTCAGAAGCAGCAAATGAAGGAGTCTATATGAAGGAGTTCATATCCGATCTAGGTGTCATACCTAGTGCATCGGGTCCAATGAAAATCTTTTGTGACAATACTGGTGCAATTGCCTTGGCAAACGAATCCAGATTTCACAAGAGAACCAAGCACATCAAGAGACGCTTCAATTCCATCCGCGATCAAGTCAAGGAGGGAGAAATAGAGATTTGCAAGATACATACGGATCTGAATGTTGCAGACCCATTGAATGAGCCTCTCTCATGAGCAAAACATGATCAGCGCCATGACTCCATGGGTGTTAGAATCATTACTATGTAATCCAGATTATTGACTCTAGTGCAAGTGGGAGACTGAAGGAAATATGCCCTAGAGGCAATAATAAAGTTGTTATTTATATTTCCTTATATCATGATAAATGTTTATTATTCATGCTAGAATTGTATTAACCGGAAACTTAGTACATGTGTGAATACATAGACAAACAGAGTGTCACTAGTATGCCTCTACTAGCTCATTGAATCAAAGATGGTTAAAGTTTCCTAGCCATAGACATGAGTTGTCATTTGATTAACGGGATCACATCATTAGAGAATGATGTGATTGACTTGACCCATTCCGTTAGCCTAGCACTTGATCATTTAGTTTATTTGCTATTCCTTTCTTCATGACTTATACATGTTCCTATGACTATGAGATTATGCAACTCCCGAATACCGGAGGAACACTTTGTGTGCTACCAAACGTCACAACGTAACTGGGTGATTATAAAGGTGCTCTACAGGTGTCTCCGATGGTGTTTGTTGAGTTGGCATAGATCGAGATTAGGATTTGTCACTCCGATTGTCGGAGGGGTATCTCTGGGCCCTCCCGGTAATGCACATCACTATAAGCCTTGCAAGCAATGTGACTAATTAGTTAGTTGCGGGATGATGCATTACGGAACGAGTAAAGAGACTTGCCGGTAACAAGATTGAACTAGGTATTGAGATACCGACAATCGAATCTCAGGCAAGTAACATACCGATGACAAAGGGAACAACGTATGTTGTTATGCGGTTTGACCGATAAAGATCTTTGCAGAATATGTAGGAACCAATATGAGCATCCAGGTTCCGCTATTGGTTATTGACCAGAGATGAGTCTCGGTCATGTCTACATAGTTCTCGAACCCATAGGGTCCGCACGCTTAACGTTTGGTGACGATCGGTATTATGAGTTTATGTGTTTTGATGTACCGAAGGTAGTTCAGAGTCCCGGCTATGATCACAGACATGACGAGGAGTCTCAAAATGGCTGAGACATAAAGATTAATATATTGGATGACTATATTCGGACACCGGATGAGTTCCGGGGGTCACCGGATAATTATCGGAGTGCCGGAGGGTTATCGGAACCCCCGGGGGAACTAATGGGCCAACATGGGCCTTGTGAGGGAGAGAGAGGAGGGCGCCATAGGGCTGGCCGCCCCCCCCCCCTTGAGGAGTCTGAATTGGACAAGGAGGGGGGCTGCGCCCCCTCTTTCCCTCCCTCTCACCCTCTCCTTCCTTCCCCCTTCCCCCTCCTAGTTGGACTAGGAAAGGGAGAGTCCTACTCCTACTAGGAGGAGGACTCCTCCCCTCCTTGGCACGCCCTAGGGCCGGCCGGCCTCCCCCCTTGCTCCTTTATATACGGGGGCAGGGGGCACCCTAGAACACACAACAGACAACAGTTTTAGCCGTGTGCAGTGCCCCACTCCACCATAATCCACCTCGGTCATATCGTCGCAGTGCTTAGGCGAAGCCCTGCGCCGTTAGCTTCAACATCACCGTCATCACGCCATCGTGCTGACGAAGCTCTCCCTCGACACTCAGCTGGATCAAGAGTTCGTGGGACGTCACCAAGCCGAACGTGGGCAGATCGCGAACGTGCCGTACTTTCGGTACTAGGATCGTTCGGATCGTGAAGACGTACGACTACATCAACCGTGTTGTCATAACGCTTCCGCTTACGGTCTACGAGGGTACGTGGACTACACTCTCCCCTCTCGTTGCTATGCCTCACCATGATCTTGCGTGTGCGTAGGATTTTTTTTGAAATTACTGCGTTCCCCAACACTCGCAACATTGAGAAGAAACAAGCATGCCTAGGAAATTAATGCGTGCGCAGGGAGGCCCTTTGCTCAGAGAAGCATCGACGATTTTCTTTATTTCCACACCTTCTCACAGCTTTGTATTGGTTATAGTATGGCGAATCATTGAGATGCATAAACATGCTGAACTTTTGTTCTTCTGAATGTTAGTATGCATACCGTATCTTCTGAAGCTTAGTTTAATGTAAATGTTGTCAAGCCTGTGAGCCTTCACAATCTAGTAAGTATATTGTAGGCCTGTTATTTTACACCTCATTTTGCCGCGCTACGCGACTAGTGTGAGTGTCTGCATCCAGTACCGCATCCTCTGATTTGGTGGATACCAAGTTGAAAAAGTTTACCGATGAGTAGCCATAAGCTAGAGGCGTCTCTTTTTTTCTTTCGAATGGGCAATAAGCTGGAGACTGTCTCGGGCTGCCTCTAGCACAAGGCCCTCCAGTACGAAACACGGGCAGCCGACTGGGCCGATACAAAAGCCTATCCATCTTAAAGCCCATTTGTTTTTGTTTTTTGTGAGGAGAAGCCCATATTTCTTGAAGAGGGGGCGATCCCAGGATAACCCTCCTTCCTCCTCGCTTCCACTTATGCTTCCGTCTCGCCCCAATTCCCCCCGCTCCCCATCTTCCTCACTCTTCCAAAAAAAACGCTCACCTTCTTCCTCACTCGTACAGAAAACGCCTGCCCCTCTTCTTCCACTCCTATAGAAAACCCCAGCCCTCCTTCTTCCCCACTCGCACTGCCACTAGGCTCGTCTCTGGCTTCTCTGCTCAAACCCGTGTGACGCCCACAAGGAAAATGGAGTCAGCTGGCCCCAGCGCCAAGAAGATGAGGCTCCTGCGAGCGGCGACGCCGGTTGTAGATCCCGCACCCGGCATCGCGTTGAGAAGCGGCGAGCCCCCC
>NC_057799.1:504457434-504483496 GCF_018294505.1 Triticum aestivum
AGAATCTCCGGTGGACCAAATCAGCGATCTCTCGGACGTCATCCTTGAGGAGATCATCTCGCTTCTCCGCACCAAGGATTGCTGCCGCACACTGATACGTCTCCAACGTATCTATAATTTATGAAGTATTCATGATGTTATATTTTCTATCTTGGATGTTTAATGGGCTTTATTATACACTTTTATATGATTTTTGGGACTAACCTATTAACCTAGAGCCCAGTGCCAGTTTCTGTTTTCTCCTTGTTTTAGAGTATCGCAGAAAAGGAAAACCAAACGGAGTCCAATTGATGTGCAACTTGACGGAGATAATTTTTGGACCAGAAGAAGCCCACGGAGTACCAGAAGTAGGCCAGAAGAGTTCCGGGCTGCCCACGAGGGTGGGGGGCGCGCCCCCCTACCTCGTGGACAGCCCGGAAACCCCCCTGACGTGAAATCAACGCCAACACCTCTCATATATACCCAAACTTCCAGAAAGAAACCTAGATCGGAAGTTCCGCCGCCACAAGCCTTTGTAGCCACGAGAAATCAATCTAGGCCCTCTCCGGCACCCTGCCGGAGGGGGCCATCATCACCGGTGGCCATGGAGGAGTATCCCGGAGAGGCCATCATCGCCATGAAGGCCAAGGACCAGAGGGAGAACCTTTCCCCATCTAGGGGGGAGGCCATGGAGGAGGAAGCACAAGGGGGAGAACCTCTCCTCCTCTCTTCCGGTGGCGCCGGAGTGCCATCGGGAGGGGAATCATTGCTGCGGTGATCGTCTTCATCAACATCACCATCCTCATCTCTTTTACGCGGTCCACTCTCCCGCACCCCGCTGTAATCCCTACTTGAACATGGTGCTTTATGCTACATATTATGATCCAATTATGTGTTGCCATACTATGATGTTTTGAGTAGATATCTTTTGTCCTTGGGTTGATTGATGATATAGAATGGTACGAGTTGTATGTTTTATTTTGGTGCTATCCTATGGTGCCCTCCGTGTCGCGCAAGCGTGAGGGATTCCCACTGTAGGGTGTTGCAATACGTTCATGATTCGCTTATAGTGGGTTGGTGAGTGACTGAAACACAAACCCGAGTAAGAGGGATTGTTGCGTATGGGAATAAAGAGGACTTGATGCTTTAACGCTATGGTTGGGTTTTACCTTAATGATCTTTAGTAGTTGCGGATGCTTGCTAGAGTTCCAATCATAAGTGCATATGACCCAAGTAGAGAAAGTATGTTAGCTTATGCCTCTCCCTCATATGAAATTGCAATGACGACTACCGGTCTTGTTAATAATTGCCTAGGACAATTCTGCACACCGATCCACCATTATTCCGCACTCGCTATTTATAATATTTAGTAATATATTCTAACTTTATGATAACAGCACCTACTTTTATATTTTAGCTCCCCGATATCATACAAAGTTATCCTCTTCATACCCACAACATAGTTTTATTTCTCGTTGCTAGTTGGAAGCAAACGTTCGGTGTACGTAGAGTCGTATCAGTGGCAGATAGGGCTTGAGAGAATATTGATCTTAACTTTAGCTCCTTGTGGGTTCGACATTCCATACTTATCATTTCCACCTTTGGAAATTGCTACGATGATTCCTTGCACTTGGGGATTATCAAGCTCTTTTCTGGCGCCGTTGCCGGGGAGCAATAGCGTGGGGTTGATATTTCTGTGTGTGCTTGTTTGCTTTCTTCACTAAGTAGATTTTATTTTTCCTTTTTGTTTCTGTTTAGTTGTGGGTGAAACATACAAAAAAATTAAAAGAACGAAAATACAAAAAAATATATTTTCCTTTCATGCCTAAAAAGTTTTTCAAAAAGAGAAATGATTGGAAAGTTATGCATTGAAGAAGTGAGGGTCGACCTTGAGCACTTGTGTTCATGCTCACGGAAACAATTAAGAATTTTTCATGGAAGTTTATCTGTAAATAATTATCCCCTTTGTATATATCCTTTGTATTATAAAAATAATGTGCCAATTTTTGGTTTTAGGATGATTAGATTGCTTGTTTACTATGTGCAGAACAAAAACAGAAACTTTGGCTGTAGTGCATGAATTTACATTTTTTACTGGAGAGTCAAATGGGTATGAAACTTTTTGCACATTACTTCTGTACAAAGTTTTCAAATTGTCAAATTTATTTCATAATTTTAGGAGTTACAGAAGTTTACCAAACTTCCATATTACTACAGACTGTTCTGTTTTTAACAGATTCTGTTTTGCGTGTGTTGTTTGCTTATTTCGATGAATCTATGGCTAGTATTGGGAGGTATGAACCATAGAGAAGTTGGAATACAGTAGGTTTAACACCAATATAAATAAAGAATGAGTTCATTACAGTACCTAAAGGTAGTGATTTGCTTTATTACACTAACGGATCTCACAAAGTTTTTGTGAAGTTTTTTGTGGATGAAGTGTTCGAAGATCGAGGAGTTACCGATGTGAGAAGAATAATGAGAGGCAAGAGTTCAAGCTTGGGGATTCCCAAGGCACCCCAAGTAAATATTTCAAAGGATACTCAAGCATCTAAGCATGGGGATGCCCCGGTTGGAATCCCATCTTTCTTCTTCAACAAATATCGGTATATCTCGGTTTTTGTTTTGTTCACATGATTTGTGTCCTTTGTGTTTTTATTTTTCTTTAAGAACCATGCTAGTATGAGCTATCCATTCATTGATTTATAGAATGCTTCATTTGCTTCACTTATATCTTTTAAGTACGATCTTATAGAATTGCTCTTTGTGCTTCACTTAAATCTTTTGAGTATGGTTTTATAGAATGCTTCATGTGCTTCACTTATACATTATGAGCTTGGATATTGGTTAGTATATATTAATTGTAGAATGATCCATGAACTTCACTTATATATTTTGGAGCATGAATAATACTATCATTTAAAGTGGGTTTGGAAGAGTGTCAACTTTTGGAATTAGTGATCCCACTATTTTGGAGGATGTTGAATCTTAGTGTGATATTTATGAAAGTGGATTTGGAAGAGTGTCAACTTTAGCTAGTAATGACTCCACTATTTCGGAAGAGGTTCCAATTCAGTATGAGAACAAAGTTGCTATCCATGATGCTACTGAAAATTATTATGAGGGAGGAACATATGCTTATAGGAGTTGCAATAATACCATGTTTCCTCTCTATGTGCTTACAGTTTTGAAGTTATACTTGTTTTGCCTTCCTATGCTAGTTGATTCTTGTTCCTATAAATTATGTGCTCACAAAATCCCTATGAATAGGAAGTGGGTTAGATTTAAATGTGCTAGTCATATTCTTCAAGATGCTCTCTTTGTGTTTCAATTCTTGTCTATTATGTGAGCATCATTGAAATCATCATGCCTAGCTAAAAGGCATTAAAGAAAAGCGCTTGTTGGGAGACAACCCAATATTTACCCTTACTGTTTTTGTGTGTTTACATGATTAAGCTACTGTATTTATCATGTTTTACAGCTTTTGTTTCAATAAAGTGCCAAGTAAGACCTTTGGGAAGACTTGGGTGAAAGTTAATGTGATCTTGCTGAAAAAAACAGAAACTTTGCGCTCACGAGATTAGCTGTCATTTTTTTTTACAGAAAAGTGATTTTGAGTTGATTATTTTTGCAGAAGATTAATAGACAAATTCCTTACGTCCACCAATTTATTTCATAATTTTTGGAGTAGCAGAAGTATGGTTTATTTTCAGGTCATTACAGACTGTTCTGTTTCTGACAGATTCTGTTTTCATTCCATAGTTTGCTTGTTTTCTAATTTCTATGACGTATATTTCTCAATAGAAATTGTAGAAATGATATGGTACAGTAGACATTGTGTGGGAACAATTATGAACCTTGTCTTAGACAGTACCAAAGTGGATGGTTTACTCTTTATCATACTAACCTATCTCACGAAGTTTTGTTAAGTTTTGTGTGATTGAAGTTTTCAAGCTTTGGGTGAGATATCGATATGAGGAGAATAAGGAGTGGAAATACCCTAATCTTGGGGATGCCCAAGGCACCCCAAGGTAATATTCAAGGAAGACTCAAGTACCTATGCTTGGGGATGCCCCGGAAGGCATCCCCTCTTTCGTCTTCAAAACTATCGGTATACCTTACTCAGAGCTATATTTTTATTCGTCACATGATATGTGTTTTGCTTGGAGCGTATTTTCAATTTTACTTGCTGTTTGAATAAAATCATTGGATCTGAAATATTGAATGAAAAATAATCCTCCCATGGCTAGTTAATTATTTGACTACTCAGTGTTCTTCACTCATATCTTTTGGAGTAGTTTGTCATTTACTCATGTGCTTCACGTATATCCTATGAGTAAATGGTTGGATAAATTGAATTTCATAAATCTGAATCTATATATGTTTCATATGCTTATAACATGGGGAGTAATGACTTCACACATAATAAGTATAGGTAGTAAACTTATTGAAAGTTAGCAAACGTAGAATTGGTCACTTGAACAATTCATGAAAAAATATTGAAGGAAGAGGGATTTCACATATAAATATACTATCTTGGACATCTTTTTTAATTGTGAGCACTCATTAAAATATGACATGCTAAAAGGTTGATGTTGGACAAGGAAGACAATGTAATGGGTTATGTTTTCTTATATCTGAAATAAAGTATATTGTCATGGATCGCCCAACACGTGGAGCTTGCCTTTCCCCCTCATTCTAGCCAAATTCTTTGCACTAAGTAGAGATACTACTTGTGCTTCCAAATACCCTTAAAACGGGTTTTGCCATGAGAGTCCACCGTACCTACCTATGGATTGAGTAAGATCTTTCAAGTAAGTTGTCATCGGTGCAAGCAATAAAAATTGCTCTCTAAATATGTATGATTGATTAGTGTGGAGGAAATAAGCTTTATACGATCTTGTGATGTGGAAGAAATAAAAGTGATGGACTGCATAATAAAGGTCCATATCACAAGTGGCAATATAAAGTGACGTTCTTTAGCATTAAGATTTTGTGCATCCAACCCTGAAAGCGCATGGCAACCCCTGCTTCCCTCTGCGAAGGGCCTATCTTTTACTTTTATCTCTTACCCTTATGCAAGAGTCATGGTGATTTTCACCTCTCCTTTCTACATTTTATCCTTTGGCAAGCACATTGTGTTGGAAAGATTCTGATACATATATCCAATTGGATGTAAGGCATCATGAAGTATTATTGTTGACATTACCCTTGAGGTAAAAGGTTGGGAGGCGAATCTATAAGCCCCTATCTTTCTCTATGTCCGATTAAAAATTTGAACCCATAAATATCGCGTGAGTGTTAGCAATTGTGAAAGACTAAATGATAGTTGACTATGTGGAGTTTGCTAAATCAAAGCTCTGACATAGACTCTTCCTGAAAATAAGATGAATTGTAATTGTTTGATGACTGATAACAGGGTTTGTTAGTTTTCAAGAAAATTTATGATCTATACATTAACATGTGAATAGCTTGTTACTTGATCATGAAATGTTTTATGGGATGAGCTATTGTTATGACATATAATGATGCTAGAAAAAGTGATTAGAATTATCATTGATCAAACTTAAGCACTTGCTAGCATTCACACTTCATAAATTATTTCTTTTATTATTTACCTACTCGAGGACGAGCAGGAATTAAGCTTGGGGATGCTGATACATCTCCAACGTATCTATAATTTATGAAGTATTCATGCTGTTATATTATCTATCTTGGATGTTTAATGGGCTTTATTATACACTTTTATATGATTTTTCGGACTAACCTATTAACCTAGAGCCCAGTGCCAGTTTCTGTTTTCTCCTTGTTTTAGAGTATCGCAGAAAAGGAAAACCAAACGGAGTCCAATTGACGTGCAACTTGACGGAGTTCTTTTTTGCACCAGAAGAAGCCCACGGAGTACCAAAAGTAGGCCAGAAGAGTCTCGGGCTGCCCACGAGGGTGGGGGGCGCGCCCCCTACCTCGTGGACAGCCCGAAAACCCCCCTGACGTGAAATCAACGCCAACACCTCTCATATATACCCAAACTTCCAAAAAGAAACCTAGATCGGAAGTTCCGCCGCCGCAAGCCTCTGTAGCCACGAGAAATCAATCTAGGCCCTCTCCGGCACCCTGCCGGAGGGGGCCATCATCACCGGTGGCCATGGAGGAGTATCTCGGAGAGGCCATCATCGCCATGAAGGCCAAGGACCAGAGGGAGAACCTTTCCCCATCTAGGGGGGAGGCCATGGAGGAAGTAGCACAAGGGGGAGAACGTCCCCTCCTCTCTTCCGGTGGCGCCGGAGTGCCATCGGGAGGGGAATCATCACCGCGGTGATCGTCTTCGTGAACATCATCATCATCATCACCATCCTCATCTCTTTTACGCGGTCCACTCTCCCGCACCCCGCTGTAATCCCTACTTGAACATGGTGCTTTATGCTACATATTATGATCCAATGATGTGTTGCCATCCTATGATGTTTTGAGTAGATATCTTTTGTCCTTGGGTTGATTGATGATATAGAATGGTACGAGTTGTATGTTTTATTTTGGTGATGTCCTATGGTGCCCTCCGTGTCGCGCAAGCATGAGGGATTCCCGCTGTACGGTGTTGCAATACGTTCATGATTCGCTTATAGTGGGTTGGTGAGTGATTGAAACACAAACCCGAGTAAGAGGGATTGTTGCGTATGGGAATAAAGAGGACTTGATGCTTTAACGCTATGGTTGGGTTTTACCTTAATGATCTTTAGTAGTTGCGGATGCTTGCTAGAGTTCCAATCATAAGTGCATGTGATCCAAGTAGAGAAAGTATGTTAGCTTATGCCTCTCCCTCATATGAAATTGCAATGACGACTACCGGTCTTGTTAATAATTGCCTAGGACAATTCCGCACACCGATCCACCATTATTCCGCACTCGCTATTTATAATATTTAGTAATATATTCTAACTTTATGATAACAGCACCTACTTTTATATTTTAGCTCCCCGATATCATACAAAGTTATCCTCTTCATGCCCACAACATAGTTTTATTTCTCGTTGCTAGTTGAAAGCAAACGTTTGGTGTACGTAGAGTCGTATCAGTGGCAGATAGGGCTTGAGAGAATATTGATCTTACCTTTAGCTCCTTGTGGGTTCGACATTCCATACTTATCATTTCCACCTTTGGAAATTGCTACGATGATTCCTTGCACTTGGGGATTATCACACACAAGTCCTCTCAACTCGGTGGCGCCCTCTATGGCGCACCGCGCCCCTCAATCTCGACTGTTGTCACATATCTGTCCTTCCTGAATTTGATCTCCTCAGAGCCATCGTCTCCTCTCACCAGCAGGGCCCCGTTCAACGCCTATGCATCCCGACACGCTACCTGCTGTCCATACTCGGCACGGTGGACGCTTGGCTGACATACCCTGAATTCGGAAAACTTCAGCAGTTTGAGTTCGACCTTTACCACAAAAGTTTCATACCATGAACATACCAAGGATTTATGCCCACACCACCGTTGTCCATCTTGCGGTTTTCCTCCTCTCTCCACACCGCCACCTTCGCCCGGTGCCATCTACCAGACGATCTGGTACAAATGCTTCGACTCCCACTGCTAAAAAAACTTTCGCTTGTGGTGGTTTATCTGTCGGAGGCCTCACTGCACATCATCATCCACTCCAGTTGCCCTGCCCTAGAGCGCTTGCTGATTGTTTTGGGAATAGAAATCCCTATCAGTTGTCTCCAAATAAAGTCGCCTCACCTTAAAAGCATTGGAATTTGTTTTCAAGGACAGCAGCTCATCATCGAAGATGCCCCTTCACTTGAAAGGTTGCTCCTTGATAATTTTTATAAACCTTCGCAAATAACTGTCGTCTCTGCGCCCAAACTGGAGACCTTGGGTGTAATTCGTGATCCGTTTAATGATCACAAGATGTTGGTGTTTGGCTCCTCCTTTTTCAGGTACCGTATTATCATCTACACATTTGTAATCATAAGCTGCATTTTTCATTTGTGTGCATAAGTTTTATATCATCTTGGAGTACACTTTGGGTACTAATATTATGTTATATGCTCGATGAAGAGTTCGTCCATGGATAGCCTATCAATGTTGCTGGATTCTGTCAAGATCTTATATATCGGAATGTATAGTTATGATCTGAACATAATTATTGGCTTGTTGCGATGCTTTCGGTCTCTGGAGAATTTATATATGGAGGTGATGATTTCATGCACATTGAAAGACTGTATATATTGTACTAGAATTAACCGTTCAGCTGTTGCTCTTTCGACATACTCTTTTTTCAGACCTTAAATATTTTCAAATCTTCATGTCTACTTAGGTACTGCAAGCACATGGACAAAAACGTATAACCAATCGGTGGCGTAATAAGCACCAGGATTTTCTCGGTTCTCATGACATTCATTTGAGGACAATAACGATGGATGGATATGCATCCAACCAGGCAAACAGAAGCTTTGTCACACTCTTCCTATTGAATGTGAGGTTACTATTGTCCCTGAGGCTTAAGTTTTACCACAAGAGATTTCTCACGGACGGACACGTTGAAGAGAAAAAAAAGAAGTTTCAGGTGGACAAATGGGCTTCTAAACGTGCTCGGCTTCTATTTACAACAAGTTGTAGTCATCGTGCAATAAATTTTTATGCACGGGATGTTGATTTTATGGATCAAACCGATCCATTTGTTTGTGACTGCGAAAAAGAGTGGTTTGGTTAGATGTTACTGCCATGTTCAATCTGGGTTTTGTCTAAAAATTTGATGAACATTTAATCCTTGGGCTTTTTGTACCCTTTGTAAGCTTGAGTTGCATGTTGTTGCCCTCGTACTCCCCTCCACCTTCCACTACACTGCCGCATCTTCCACGGCTGTTGTTCCTTCCCGTCCGAGGCCTCGCCGTCGTTCTCCACCTTGGTTCACTCGTTGTGCCCGCCTCCGTCTGGCGTTGTCAACATGGTCAACAACCAAGAGGAATCAGAAGATGACTGTACGTGGAGAGGCTGACAGTAGGGACCCACCAGGGTCATTGCATTACGCAAGTAGGTGCCTCGTTATTACAAGCCAAAAAAATACTTCCTCCTAATTCCTCACTGCTACAAAATCACTTAAATGTCTTAAAAGGTCAAATGACCCCTGAAATTTTCCAAAATTTGACATGACAGTTGTATTAGTACTACAAAATTTCTGTTCATTTAAAACACCATCCATTGCCACTTTACTCCAAATTCGTCTTTCACAACTAATAAAAAATATGTACAACATCACACACAGTTGTTTTCTAGGAACCGTTTGCAATGAAAATATCTGGGTCTATTTAAGTCTCCCTCCTTAAGCTTCACTAGCTCGTCTGCTCCAGTGCCGGCAACCCCCGAATCCACGAATCCCAATCCCCATCCCCACACCCCCTTCTTGCAAAGATGACGCCATGGAAACGCTTCATGAAGGCCCATACGATGGCCGCGTCCCCCCCGAGCGCCACTGCCTGTGCCGAGAGCGCGGCCGCCTACGCCGAGAGTGTCGCCGCATCCGCATTGAGCGCGGCCGCTTCCGCCCAGAGGGCGTCTGCGGCAGCCGACAGGGCAGCCGCGATAGCCAAGACGACTGCAGCAACTGCTGCGATGGCGGCTGCAAACGCCGAGAGCGCTTGAGCTGCCGTCTGTGCCGCCGATGTCGCCCTGGCCCGGGTCGTAGCCATCCATGCCAAGATCGAGGATGCACACGCCAAGATATTCCAGGCCGGACTCCAGCATGCAACCCACGTCTGAAAAGGCGGCAGTGGCCATGGAGCACCTGCTTCCTCATGAGGTCGCCGGGCGGGAGCTGGAGATGCGGGAGGCGGCGGAGATCGAGGAGCACCGGGAGGAGGAGTTGCGCGTGGCCGAGGTCGAGGTAGAGAAGAGTCTGTCCGTCGAGGAATCGGCGGTGGAGTGCCATCGCGAGCTCTGGCGCAGCCACTACTACGAGCACTACAACCTTGAGGGCGGCACCGAGGACGAGGATGAGGACGAGGATGCGGAGTCCACCAACGGCGGGATGTCGCCAGGACAAGTCATCGATGTCTCATCTCACACCGGCGATGCATAGGCCGGCGCGGCGGCGGATTTGTTAAAATTACACAACGAGCGGATAACACCAGGGACCCTCGCCCAGTTGTTTTTTTAGTTTCAGAGATGGACCTCAACTGCACGCTATGCGGGGGCTGTGGCCCGTCTAGCCCACGCTTACGCTTTATTTAAGCACATGACGAGCCCAGTTGATATCTTTTTTCTTTCTGAAAATGGCTAGCCCAGTTCTTTTTTTTGGAGAGCACTAAAACCGAGGCCTACTTGCTTTTCTCAGCCCTGCTGGGCAGCAAATCTTTCAAGGCGAGGAGGGAGGGATGTAAAGTAGTAAGAAATGGGCTTCCCCGGAAAATGGGCTATAAGTTGTAAGAAATGGGCCGTAAATTTTTAAACCAAAGCCAACCGGCAATTACATTAAAATATCATTTTTTCTAGATTTCGCTACTCTCTACTCTTATAAAAACCAAAGCCAACTGGAAATTACATTAAAAGATCGTCTTTTCTCCCACAAGATAAACTACTCATACAAATGCATCTTCATGTTCCGTGCAACGCACGGGCATCTTGCTAGTTAAGATTTTAAATTTCATTCATTTTTTTGCGGAGAATTGTTTTTTGAATTTTATTTTGATATAATTTTTTAAAAAATATTTTTAACGCGACTCGAAATTTCGTGATTGAAAGAGTTCGGACCCCACCGAAATATGAAAAATTTCGTTGAATTTTTTAGCAGTGCCCATAATATATGGTCTGTAATGCTAATCAAAAGAATATGGGTATCAAATATCCTTAAGAATTAGCAAATGAGCTGTAAATTATTGAAAATAATGGCTAATGGGTTGTATGTTGTTTTCCATAGATTTGGAGGCTGACTTCTGGGCCTCCTAGGTTAACGATGACGCTGTCCTAAAAAAAATTTGACGCGCACGCAAGGCTGTGTCAACTTAGTCAACACAGAGCAGTGACTGTTGGATGTCCATCCAACGGCCGCCGTGCTTCTTCAATCTCTGATCTTCCTGCTCTAGCCGCCCAAACCAGCGCCGGCAGGACTGCCTGCTCCCTCCTCCCGTGGTTGGCTCTGCTGCCGCCAGGCCATCCCTCTACCCACCCGCACATCCTGTTATTTTCCGGCGACGTCAGCCTCACCCCGCAGCCGACCAGTCAGCGCTCGTACACCCCTCGGCGTGGGCATCCGCTGTGGTGGCTTCACCGGCTCCGGGTCGTTCCCTTCCTGGACCTCGCCCTTGTCCACCGCGTTTGTGCTCTCGGCGCGGCGAGGTCAACATGGTCAACAAACAACAGCCATCGAAAGAGGCTGGCAGTAGGGGTCCACACAAGGAAATGCCTCCTTATTATGTGTAAAAAATGATTCCTCCACCTGACAGCTGGGACCCACCGGAAGGGCCTCTGTATTTCTTGAAAAAAACGTTCCCCCCGCTGTCAGCTCGGACCCACCAGCTATATCTTCGCACACAAGGAAGTGCCAACTTATTACGCACAAAAAATGAATACTCCCCCTGCTAACTGGGACCCACCATTATGGGAGGCTGACTTGTGGGCCTACTAAGATGACGGGGACGGAGGGCTTTGTCAACTTAGTCAATATGAACGATTCTAGCTCCAGTGACCGTATGATGTCCATCCAACGGTCGTAGTGCTTCTTCAACCTCTGGTCTTCTTGCTCCAGCCGCCCAAACAAGCGTCGGCCATGGCGCCGACTCCTGCCTCCCGTGTCTGGCTGTGCTGCCACCGCTGGCCTTGCCATCCCTCTATACTCACCCACACCTCCAGATATTTTCCGACGACGGCAGCCTCACACCGCAGCCGAAGCAGTCAACCCACGTACTCCCCTCCGCGTGGGCATCCACTGACGCGTCTTCCCCGGCTCCGCGTCGTCCCCTTCCTAGGCCTCTCCGTCGTCCACCGCCCTGTTGCTCTCGGTGCGGTGTGGACAACGTGGTCAACGAACGACTTCGATCGGAAGAGTACTGTACGTGGAGAGGCCGTCAGCTGGGTCCACAGCTGTAGCAAGGAAGTGCCTCCTTATTACGCAGAAAATAATGATTCCTCCACCTGACAGCAGGGACCCATCGGACGGGCCACCGTATTTCATGAAACAAACGTTTCCCAACTGACTGCTGGGACTCGCTAGCTACATCTCGCACGCAAGCAAGTGCCTGACAGTCGGGACCCACCCGGTCGAAGCATACGTAGCGTTGTCATTCTCGTGGCGAACGTGTACGTACATACGATCGGTCTGTCTGCAGGCTGCAGCGATGAACCGTGGCCGTGTAAGGAAGGGCACGTGTCGTAGTTGAGGCGCGCACGTAGCATGTACACGTACGTACAACGTCCAGGGTGCAAGACAGTAAATACGGCCACGTACGTACATATGGGCGGGGTCTCGAACGCCTACTCGCGCATACGTACGGCTAGGGCTCGTGTACATGGCTGTGGCTGGGTCGGAACGGAGAAACTGCGTCGGCGTCGTGTTCATGGGGAGGCAACGGAATGCGTCGTGTTCATAGGGAGGCAACGGAACGCGTGCTGTTCATCGGGAGCCAACCGGCTTGGACGAAACAGCCGATGGAAACGAGGCCTGGCGTACCACAGAACGAAGGAAATGGCCTTGTGTTCGACTGACCACGGTCGAAATGGGATCCTGTTTATTGGGAGGGGTCTGGCATACCGCAAAATGGAGGAAACGGACCTCCTACGGTCGAAACGGGGTCCTGTTGATCGGGAGGGGTGTGGCGTACCGCAACACGGAGGAAACGGACTTGTGTTGGAGCGCTACGGTCGAAACGGGGGTCCTGTTCATCGGGAGGGGTGTGGCGTACCGCAAAATGAGACTCCACGGGATATTGTTCATCTCCACCGTCAACCTCCTCCAGCCTCCACGGGCTCCTGTTCATCCACCGTCGACCTCCTCCAACCTCCACCTGCGACTGTTCATCCACGGGCTCCTGTTCATCCAGCCTCCACCGCGCGCTCCTCCACCGGCTACTGTTCAACCAGCCCTCTCCACGGGGTCCTGTTCAACCACCCGTCCACGGGCTACTGTTCATCCAGCCCTCCACCGGCTACTGTTCAACTAGCCCTCCACCGGCTACTGTTCAACCAGCCCTCCACGGGGTCCTGTTCATCCAACCCTCCACAGGGTCCTGTTCATCCACCGGCTTGATCGATCGGGGTCCTGTTCATCCAGCGGCAACGACATCTACTACCATGGGGTCCTATTCATCCAACCCCCCACCGGGAACTGTTCATCCAAACCCCCCAACAATGCTCACTTTTCATCAAGAGGCAGCATCGATCGGCTTCAGTTAGCAGCAGTAGCGAAGGAATGACACTCGGGTTCAGTTAACAACAAGGGATCGATCGGGGTTCAGTAACGTAGCTAGTGCAATCGCTCGGGTTCAGTTAGAGCCTGCAGTGCAATCGCTTGGGTTCAGTTAGAGCGCAATGCCTCGCACACACGCGCGTACGTACGAGAGAAACGCGCATCGCTCGGCCCCCGACCACCCACCATAACCGGGAACTCCCCCGATATTTTCCTCGCCGTCGCTTCTACCACGGTTTTCTCCGTCATGGATGACCCAAAGACTGTCATGCAGCTGCGTCTCCGGCCCGCCCAGGACGAAAAGCCCATTTTCTGTCATGATTTTTTGTCATAGAAGTAGGAGCCCACCACATCTATGATGATACCGGGTTTTGTCACAATTATCATCATAGAAGTGTCATAAGCATGACAGAAAAAAAATCGTTCGGCCCAAATTGTCAGGGATGTGTCTTTTTTTTTGTAGTGCTAGGCCTTGTTTTCGAGCATTGCAATACGGTTTTGCTCACTTTGGTTACTAGTTACCTTGCTGTTTTTATATTTTCAGATTACAAAAACCTATATCCACCATCCATATTACACTTGTATCACCATCTCTTCGCCGAACTAGTGCACCTATACAATGGACCGTTGTATTTGGTGTGTTGGGGACACAAGAGACTCTTTGTTATTTTGTTGCAGGGTTGTTTGAGAGAGACCATCGTCATCCTACGTCTCCCACGAATTGATAAACCTTAGGTCATCCACTTGAGGGAAATTTGCTACTGTCCTACAAAACTATATGCTTGGAGGCCCAACACGAGTCTACAAGAACAAGGTTGCGTAGTAGACATCAAGCTCTTTTCTAGCACCGTTGCCGGGGAGGTGAGTGCTTGAAGGTATATCTTTAGATCTTGCGACTGAATCTTTTAGTTTCTTGTTTTATCACTAGTTTAGTCTATAAAATAAAACTACAAAAAATGTAATTGAGGTTGCTTCATATGCTTCATCTTTTTAATATCTTTCGTGAAAACGATGGAAAGGAAAATTATGCCCAAGTGTTAGAAGAAGAAGTTAATAAACTGTTTGGCACTAAATCTTCAAATGATGAGAATGATTGCAATGTTGTTAGTATGAATTCTTTGAATATCCATGATGCTAATGATATGCAAAGCCATAAGCTTGGGGATGCTATGTTTGATGAAGAGGACATTTTTAGTTCCCCAAGTTTTCATGAGAAAATTTATTATGATGAAAGCATGCCTCCTATTTATGATGATTATATTGATGAAAGTGGGTTTGGAAGAGTGTCAACTTTAGATAATAATGATCCCGCTATTTTGGCGGGTGTTAAATCTTATTACAATATTGATAAAAGTGAATTTGGAGAGGTCATGACTTTATTTAGTGATGAATCCACTATTTTGGAAGAGGTTTCAATTGATTACGACAACAAAGTTGCTATCTATGATGATTATGGTGATGACATGTATGCTATAAAGAATAATGCTAACCATGAATCTTTTCATCATCATTTTAATTTTCAATCCCATGATAGTTATTTTGTTGAGTTCGCTCCCACTATTATCGATGAGAATAAATTTGCTTATGTGAAGAGTAACAAATTTTCTATGCTTGTGGATCATGAAAAGAATGCTTTATGTGATAGTCATATTGTTGAATTCATCCATGATGCCACTGAAAATTATTATGAGAGAGGAACATATGCTTCTACGTATCTCAATAATATCAAGTTTCCTCTCTATGTGTTGAAAAGCTTGAAGTTTTTCTTGTTTTACCTTCCTATGGTAGTTCATTCTTGCTCCCATAAATTGTTTGCTCATATAATCCCTATGCATAGGAAGTGGGTTAGGCTAAAATGAGCTAGTCATATGCTTCATGATGCTCCCTTTGTGTTTCAATTCTTATCTTTTATGTGAGCATCATTGAAATCTTCATGCCTAGCTAGAAAGGCATTAAAGAAAAGCGCTTGTTGGGAGACAACCCAACATTTACCCCTACTTTTTTGTGCGTCCACATGATTAAGCTACTATAGTAATCATGTTCCATGGATTTTGTTTCAATAAAGTTCCAAGTAAAGCCTTTGGGATAGTATGGATGATAGTTGACTTGATTCTGTGCACAAAAACAAACATTTGCTTACAGTAACAGAATTGTTTTAATTCACTGGAGCATGATAAAATTCTGAATTTTTTACACATGATTTATTACAAATTTCCCACGTTGTCCTAATTTTGTAGAATTTTTGGAGTTACAGAAGTATACGTACTTTCCATATTATTACAGACTGTTCTGGTTTTGACAGATTCTGTTTTTATGAGTTGTTTGCTTATTTTGATGAATCTATGGGTAGTATCAGAGGGTATGAACCATGGAGAAGTTGGAATACAGTAGCTTGAGTTCACAACAGTAACTAAGTGGTGATTTTCTTTATTATACTAACGGAGCTTACGAGTTTTGTGTTGAGTTTTGTGTTGTGAAGTTTTCAAATTTTGGGTAAAGATTTGATGGACTATGGAATAAGGAGTGGCAAGAGCCTAAGCTTGGGGATTCCCAAGGGACCCCAAGGTAATATTCAAGGACAAGCAAGCATCTAAGCTTGGGGATGCCATGGATGGCATCCCCTCTTTCGTCTTCAATCCATCGGTAAATTTACTTTAGGCTATATTTTTATTCACCACATGATATGTGTTTTGCTTGGAGCGTCTTGTATTATATGAGTCTTTGCTTTTTAGTTTTCCACAATCATCCTTGATGTACACACCTTTTGAGAGGGACTCACATTAATCATGAATTTATTAGAATACCCTATGTGCTTCACTCATATCTTTTGAGCTGGGTAGTTACTCTAGTGCTTCACTTATATCTTTTTAGAGCACGGTAGTGGTTTTATTTTGAAGAAATTGATTAACTCTCATGCTTCACTTATATTATTTTGAGAGTATTGAAACAGCATGGTAATTTTCCTAGGTTATGAATTTATTCCTAATATGATAGGCATCCAAGAGGGATATAATAAAAACTTTCATATAAATAGCAATGAATACTATGAGAAGTTTAATTCCTTACGATTGTTTTGAGATATAAATATGGTGATATTAGAGTTATGCCAGTGAGTAATTGTGAATTGGTAGAAATACTTGTGTTAAAGTTTGTGATTCCCGTAGCGTGCACGTATGGTGAACCGTTATGTGATGAAGTCGGAGCATGATTTATTTATTGATTGTCTTCCTTATGAGTGGCGGTCGGGGACGAGCGATGGTATTTTCCTACCAATCCATACCCCTAGGAGCATGTGTGTAGTACTTTGTTTTGATAGCTAATAAATTTTTGCAATAAGTATGTGAGTTCTTTGTGACTAATGTTGAGTTCATGGATTATACGCACTCTCGCCCTTCCACCATTGCTAGCCTCTCTAGTACCGTGCAACTCTCGCTGGTGCACTGCACCCACCATATACCTTCCTCAAAACAGCCACCATACCTACCTATTATGGCATTTCCATAGCCATTCCGAGATATATTGTCATGCAACTTCCACCGTTCCGTTTATTATGACACATACCATCATTTTCATATTGCTTCGCATGATCATGTAGTTGGCATAGTATTTGTGGCTTGGCCACCGTTAATATTTTTTATACATGTCACTCTTGATCATTACACATCCCGGTACACCACCGGAGGCATTCATATAGAGTCATACTTTGTTCTAGTATTGAGTTGTAATTCTTGAGTTGTAAGTAAATAAAAGTGTGATGATCATCATTATTAGAGCATTGTACCATGTGAGGAAAAGGATGATGGAGACTATGATCCCCTCACAAGTTGGGATGAGGATCTGGATGAAAAAAAAGAGGCCAAAGAGCCCAAACAAAAAAAGAGAGGCCAAAGAGCCCAAAATAAAAAAATGAGAGAAAAAGAGAGAAGGGACAATGTTACTATCCTTTTACCACACTTGTGCTTCAAAGTAGCACCATGATCTTCATGATAGAGGGTCTCCTATGTTGTCACTTTCATATACTCGTGGTAATTTTTCATTATAGAACTTGGCTTGTATATTCCAATGGTGGGCTTCCTCAAATTGCCCTAGGTCTTCGTGAGCAAGCGAGTTGGATGCACACCCACTTAGTTTCTTTTTGAGCTTTCATACACTTATAGCTCTAGTGCATCCATTGCATGGCAATCCCTACTCACTCACATTGATATCTATTGATGGGCATATCCATAGCCCGTTAATATGCCTAGTTGATGTGAGACTATCTCCTTCTTTTTGTCCTCTCCACAACCACCATATTCTATTCCACCTATAGTGCTATATCCATGGCTCACGCTCATGTATTGCGTGAAAGTTGAAAAAGTTAGAGAACATCAAAAGTATGAAACAATTTCTTGGCTTGTCATTGGGTTTGTGCATTATTTAATACTTTGTGTGATGAAGATGGAGCATAGCCAGACTATATGATTTTGTAGGGATAACTTTCTTTGTCCATGTTATTTTGAGAAGACATGATTGCTCTATTAGTATGCTTGAAGTATTATTGTTTTTGTCAATACTAAACTTTTGTTTTGAATCTTATGGATCTGAATATTCTTGCCACAATAAAGATTACATGGATAAATATGTTAGGTAGCATTCCACATCAAAAATTCAGTTTTATCATTTACCTACTTGAGGAGGGGCATGAATTAAGCTTGGGGGTGCTTGATACGTCTCCAACGTTTCTATAATTTTTTATTGTTCCATGCTATTATATTATCTATTTTGGTTGTCTTATATGCATTAATATGCTATTTTATATTATTTTTTAGACTAACCTATTAACCTAGAGCCCTGTGCTAGTTTCTATTTTTTCCTTGTTTTTGAGTTTTACAGAAAAGGAATATCAAACGGAGTCCAAACGAGCTAAAAATTTACGGTGATTTTTTATGGACCAGAAGAGACCCACACAACATCGGAGTTGGGCCAGAAGAGTCCCGAGGCAACCATAAGCCTAGGGGGAGCCCCGCTTTGGGCGTGCCCCTATGGCTTGTGGGCCCCTCGGGCACCCCCTAACTTGTTTCCGATACCAAAAATTCCTATAAATATAGAAACCTCCGAAAAGAACCCTAGATCGGAAGTTCCGCCGTTGCAAGCCTCTGTAGCCACGAAAAACCAACGGGAGCCCGTTTTGGCACCGTGCCGGGGGGGAAATCATCACTGGAGGCCATCTTTATCATCCCGGCGGTCTCCATGACGAGGAGGGAGTAGTTCACCCTCGGGGCTGAGGGTATGTACCAGTAGCTATGTGTTTGATCTCTCTCTCTCTCTCCCTCTCTCGTGTTCTTGATTTGCCACGATCTTGATGTACCGCGAGCTTTGTTACTATAGTTGGATCATATGGTGTTTCCCCCCTCTATCTTCTTGTGATGAATTCAGTTTTACCTTTGAGGTTTCACTATTATCAGATTGAATACTATAATGGATTTGAGAACTGATGAAGCTATGTACCTAGGGTAGGGTTATAGGCCTGACCTAGATACCCTCCCCAAGGACATCACCCTAAAGTCAGAAGCATTCGAAGGGTACCATCATCCACTCGACAGAAACATTCCACTCGGAAGAATCAATGTCACCCTACCGTAACAGAAACCACTCGACGTACAGAAGATCTAAAGTCACTCTGCACAGCAACGGTTGGGCGTTTACTCATAGACTTAATGATCATTTATAGCACTTTATTACGGACGTTACCTGTAACGCTCCTTCTTTATGAACATTGAACTCCTTGTAACGTGGGCTGGCTGGGGTCCTGGCGCACTCTATATAAGCCACCCCCCTCCACTAGCGCAAGGGTTCGCATCCCTGTAACACACACACGCATAATCCAGTCGACCGCCTCCGGGCACCGAGACGTAGGGCTACTACTTCCTCCGAGAAGGGCCTAAACTCGTAAAACTCGTGTGTACAACTTCGCCATAGCTAGGATCTTGCCTCCTCTTACCTACCCCCATTCTACTGTCAGTCTTAGATCCACGATAGTTGGCACCCACCGTGGGGCAGGTGTCTGAGCGACTTGTTGGTGAAGTTGCGACTTTTTCGATTCCCATCATCATGGTTTCCGGCGGTGGATTGGCTGAGGGCCGTGATATCCGTCTCGGCGCGCTCGTCTTCGTCGCCGACGACTCCACCTAGCTCCAAGAGGCTCCACTCGACGTCGAGGCGCTCCCCGTCCACGGGGCGACACACTTTCGCGCATGCGTCCGCGGCGTCCTTCTTCGGCAGCTGTCGACTCAGTATCAGTCGACTCCTGTGGCGTCCTCGTTCCCCGTTGTTCGCCGGCGCAAGCGTTCCGGTCGGTCGCGGCTCTAGCGGTGGGTGAGGCACGCGGTGGCCCGCCAGCCGGCCACCCCACAAGTCGCGGCAATCGAGCCCGACAAAACTCTCTATGGCCTGTTCGACTGGCTCCGTTGAGACCGCATCCGAGTGCGACAGCAGTGACCCCGCGGCGGAAGTTTTGATGGTCAATGGACCACACAGTCCTCCTGGCTTCCCCCGCGATGACGGTGGTGATGGCGGTCGCGATCCATCCCGCGCTCACGAGGAGTACCGCTCCGAGCCTCTTTCTTCGCAGCAGAGGGAAGAGCTCCACCACCGCAATATGGATGCACTTCACACTCCTATCGTTGGAGAAACCCCTGAGGCCCGGGCCTTGGAGGAGGTGCGACTGGCCAACTTACCTGAGCACACTCGACTGGAGAACCTCCAGCACGCACTCGACGAGCGTGCTCGGCAGTGGATTCCTGAGTATAGTCGACGATAGCTTTTTCTGCCTCCAACTCAGGTATACCGAACTCCGATTCAGAATCTCACAGCTGCAGCCCGAATAACAGAGTCGATTCAGCCTTCCCAGTCGGAAGCTGGCAGAGGTCCGATGCAGATCCGTGCTTTACTCCGGGCAACGGGAGAGCAGAACACAACAGTATCTCAGTCGCGGAATAGGATTCATAGCAGATCTGTGATGGCAGACACAGTTCAGTCGGCTCACAGCCCAAGATCGCCCCCGCGGCGTGAGGGACATGGAGACCAGCGAGATCAGTACAGAAACCGTGAGCAGTATGATCACCGACTCGACCACGATGTCCGTCGTCGAGTGCCCACACCTCCCCCGGGGAGTGGGTCATATGTGCCACGGCAGCACGATGACAGACGCCCTACTAGTGGTGGGCGAAGAATTCCAGTCGACCCTAGAGAGCCGGGCTTTGATGCGACATCTATTCTCGTTCATGGTCTGGTTGACAAGAACAGATCACATAGAGAAGGCCATGACAGAGATTATCCGACTGGCAGCAGAGTGCATGTTTCAGGTCCAGAGTGTTTCAGCAGAGCCATCAGGGTTGCGGTGATTCCTCCCAATTTCAGGTTGGCGACTGGAGTCAGCAAGTTCACTGGTGAGTCCAAGCCTGACACTTGGCTTGAGGACTACCGAGTGGCTGTACAGATCGGTGGCGGCAATGATGAATTGGCCATGAAGCACCTCCCTCTGATGTTGGAAGGCTCGGCCAGAGCATGGTTGAATCAGTTAGCACCTGGCAGCATATATAGTTGGGAGGAACTTGCCCGAGTGTTTGTTAGAACCTTTGATGGTACATGCAAACGACCAACAGGGTTAACAGAATTAGAGTCCTGCGTGCAAAAACCGAATGAGACCTTGAGAGATTATATCCAGAGATGGATCACATTGCACCATACAGTGGAGAATGTGTCAGATCATCGAGCAGTTTGTGCCTTCAAGGAGGGTGTTAAGTATCGAGAGTTGAATCTGAAATTCGGTCGAATAGGGGATATGTCCTTGACTCGGATGATGGAGATTGCCACCAAGTATGATAATGGTGAAGAGGAAGATCGACTCCGGAGTGGCAAACACAAAACAGTCGCCCACGAAACCGGAGGACGGAATTCCTGGTGAAGCTTTAGTTGTGGCTCAAGGGAAGTTCAAGGGGAAGCCCAAAGGGCCGTGGAACCCCAAGAAAGTGAAAGATCAAGATGGAAATGATGTGTTGGATTTACCATGCCACATTCACACCAAAAAAGACGAAGAGGGTAATCTCATTTACCCTAAACACACCACTCGACAGTGTCGGCTCCTGAACCAGCAGTTCCGAGAGAAACAACCCAAGGAGAAGGAAAAGGAGTCGGACAAGGGTGAGGATAGGGAAGAAGATGATTATGGTTTTTCCAACGTCAATTCCACTCTGATGATTTTTGCTAATGTTGAAAGCAAAAGTCGACTGAAAGTTATCAACAGAGAGGTGAACCTGGTTGCTCCGGCAACACCAAGTTATTTGAAGTGGTCCTAGACTGCCATCACATTCGACCAGTCTGACCATCCAGCATGTATAGCCACCCCTGGGAGGCAAGCGCTGGTGGTCGACCCAGTTGTTGAAGGCACTCGACTGACTAAAGTGCTGATGGATGGTGGTAGTGGCCTGAATATCCTGTATGCTGAGACCTTGAAGGGAATGGGCATTCTGATGTCCAAGCTTAGTGAAAGCAATATGAGTTTCCATGGCATTATACCTGGCAACAAGGCTGAATCACTCAGCCAGATCGCCCTTGATGTGGTTTTTGGTGATTCCAAGAATTACCGCAAAGAAAAGTTGACATTTGAAGTAGTGGATTTCCAGAGTGCTTATCATGCTATTTAGGGTAGGCCTGCCTATGCACGTTTCATGGCTCGACCATGTTACGTGTACCTCAAGTTGAAAATGCCTGGTCCCAGAGGAGTGATCACTATCACTGGCAATCGGCAGAAGGCAGAAGAGTGCTTCCAGAAGGGCTCAAAAATCGCTGATGCACAAATGGCGGCAGTCGAAATGCAAGAATACCGGAAGAACGCAGATCCGAGTGATTTGTTGCGCTCCAAGAAGCCTGGCACTGGTTCTGCATTTCAGTCGTCCGGTGAAACCAAGACGATTCATATTCACCCGACTGATCCTAGTGCTGCTCCTACTCATATTTCAACTTCACTCGACAGCAAATAGGAAGAAGCACTCATCCAGTTCCTCCGTGAGAACTGGGACATCTTTGCATGGAAGCCTTCTGACATGCTGGGTGTACCCAGGGGACTGGCTGAGCATCATTTGCGAGTTGACCCGAAAGTAAAACCAGTCAAGGAACATCTTTGACGGTCCGCCGTACAGAAGAGAAAAGCAATTGGTGAGGAAGTGGCTTGGCTCCTGGCAACTGAGTTCATCCGTGAGATTTACCACTCCGAGTGGCTCGCCAATGTTGCCATGGTCCCCAAGAAGGAGGACTCACTTCGCATGTGCATTGACTTCAAGCATATCAACCGGGCCTGCCCAAAAGATCATTTTCCTCTCCCCCTCATCGACCAAATTGTTGACTCGACTGCGGGGTGTGAGCGATTGTCTTTTCTGGACGCCTATTCCGGGTATCATCAGATCCGACTGTATGGACCCGATGAGATAAAAACGGCTTTCATCACTCCATTCGGATGCTTCTATTATGTCACCATGCCATTCGGCATGAAGAACGCCGGAGCCACATTCATGAGGATCATTCAGAAGTGTCTGCTCACTCAAATTAGTCGGAATGTGGAAGCATACATGGATGACATTGTGGTCAAGTCACGTAAGAGTTCCAACCTGCTGGCTGACCTTGCTGAAACCTTTGCCAACCTCAGAAGGTATGATATCAAGCTTAATCCATCAAAGTGCACATTCGGGGTTCCTGGTGGAAAGTTACTCAGATTCCTCATTTCGGAATGAGGGATCGACGCAAATCCAGAGAAAGTTGGTGCCATACTCCGGATGAAACACCCTGTGCGTGTGCATGATGTCCAGAAGCTTACTGGTTGTTTGGCCGCCTTGAGTCGATTCATCTCTCGTCTCGGTGAAAAGGCCTTGCCTCTTTATCGACTGATGAAGAAATCTGACAAGTTCGAGTGGACTGATGAAGCTGATGCAGCGTTTGCAGAGCTCAAAGCCCTGCTTTCCACCCAGCCGGTGCTTGCTGCCCCAATCAGCAAAGAGACTTTATTGCTTTATATTGCAGCCACTTGACAAGTTGTCAGTACAGTGCTCACGGTCGAGCAGGAAGAAGAAGGAAAAGCCTATAAAGTTCAGCGCCTAGTGTACTATGTTTCTGAAGTTCTGACTGCATCCAAGCAAAGATATCCACATTATCATAAGCTTGTTTATGGGATTTACATGACCACGAAGAAGGTTGCACATTATTTCTCTAATCACTCCATTACAGTCGTCAGCGACGCACCATTGTCGGAGATCCTGAATAACAGAGATGCAACTGGTCGAGTGGCAAAGTGGGTGATTGAACTCCTTCCCTTGGATATCAAGTTTGAGGCAAAGAAAGCTATCAAGTCCCAATAAATAGCAGATTTCCTCGCCGAGTGGGTTGAACAGCAACTGCCGACTCAGATTCACTCGGAGCATTGGACCATGTTCTTTGATGGATCCAAGATGCTGAATGGTTCTGGTGCCGGGGTGGTATTGGTATCCCCCCGAGGCGACAAACTCAGCTATGTTCTCCAGATTCATTTTGACTCCTCCAACAATGAAGCTGAATATGAAGCACTTCTGTGCGGGTTGAGTATGGCCATTTCACTCGGCGTCCGTCGCCTCATGGTCTATGGCGACTCGGATTTAGTGGTCAATCAAGTGATGAAGGAGTGGGATGTCAGAAGCCCAGCTATGACTGGCTATTGTAATGCAGTGAGAAAGTTAGAGAAGAAGTTTGAGGGGTTAGAGCTACATCACATACCCCAGCTAAAAAATCAAGCAGTCGATGATCTGGAAAAGATAGGTTCCAAGAGGGAAGCCATTCCCAGCAATGTGTTCTTGGAACATATTCATACACCTTCAGTTCAAGAAGATCCTTTCACTGAAGAGCCCCCACAACCAAAGAGTGCCACTGATCCGACTGAAGTCGAAGTCCCAGCCGTGGTCAACTTGATCATGGAGGTTTTGGTCATCACTCCCGACTGGACATTACCGTATATCGCGTACATTCTTAGAAAGGAGCTCCCAGAGGATGAAGAAGAGGCTCGACAGATCGTCCGTCGATCCAAAGCCTTTACTGTGATAAGAGGACAGTTGTTCAGAGAAAGTGTGACTGGAGTCTGCCAGAAATGCATAACACCAGAAGAAGGTCGAGTGATCCTTAATGACATCCACTCGGGGACCTGTGGTCACGATGCGTCCTCTCGGACCATTGTGGCCAAAGCATACCGAGCGGGATTTTATTGGCCACGAGCAAATGAGATGGAAAAAGAAATAGTCGACAAATGTGAAGGTTGCCAGTTTTACTCCAACATGTCTCACAAGCCTGCATCAGCCCTGAAGACCATTCCACTCGTCTGGCCCTTTGCTGTTTGGGGATTGGATATGGTTGGACCTCTGAGGACTGGTAGGAGCGGCTTCACTCATGTGCTCGTGGCAACCGACAAGTTCACCAAATGGATTGAAGCCAAGCCTATCAAAAATCTTGAAGCCAGTACTGATGTCAGCTTCATCAGAGAGTTAACATTCAGATATGGTGTTCCGCACAGCATCATCCCTGACAATGGGTCGAACTTTGATTCTGATGAGTTCAGAGCCTTCTGTGCATCCCAAGGTACTCGAGTCGACTATGCTTCAGTCGCCCACCCCCGGTCGAATGGACAAGCCGAAAGTGCAAACGGATTGATTCTCAAAGGACTGAAACCCCGACTGATGCATGATCTCAAGCACGCAGCAGGTGCCTGGGTCGATGAACTTCCATCAGTGCTTTGGGGATTGAGGACAACTCCCGGTCGGTCGACTGGCCGAACTCCATTCTTCCTGGTTTATGGAGTTGAGGTTGTACTTCCGAGTGACTTGCTCCACAACGCACCCCGAGTCGAACTTTTCTCAGAAGATGAAGCAGAACATGCACGGCAAGATGTAGTTGATCTCCTGGAAGAGGAGAGAGATGACCTTGATCGAGTCGACCATCTATCAGCAAGACCTGCGTCGATTCCACGCCAGAAACGTGAGGGGTCGAGCATTTCAAGAGGGAGACTTGGTTCTTCGACTGGATCAGCAGAAACCACACAAGCTTGCTCCTGCTTGGGAAGGCCCCATTCATCGTCACCAAGTGCTCCACAACGGAGCATACCACCTTTACAATGTCGAGCACAAGACAGACGAGCCACGCGCTTGGAATGCGGAGCTGCTCCGCCCCTTTTACACTTAAGCATTCAGACTGTTGGGATGTAATAAGAAATACCTTCTAGTTTGATTATTAAAGACACCGTTTTTTGCAATCTCATAAATGATTGTTGTTCCTTTCCCCCAGTGGGTGGCTTAGCTGCGAACCCGTTTCGCCTAAGTTTGAAAAATCCTACCGAGTGGTGAGCAAGCCTCTCACTCGCAGGCTTAGTTGCGAATCCGTTTCGCCTAAGTTTAAAAAATCCTACCGAGTGGTGAGCAAGCCTCTCACTCGAGGGCTTAGCTGCAGTCCCGTACTCGCCTAAGTTTAAAAAATCCTACCGAGTGGCGAGCAATCCTCCCACTCGGGGGCTTAGCTGCAGTCCCGTACTCGCCTAAGTTTAAAAAATCCTACCGAGTGGCGAGCAATCCTCCCACTCAGGGGCTTAGCTGCAGTCCCGTACTCGCCTAAGTTTAAAAAATCCTACCGAATGGTGAG
>NC_057799.1:504483510-504483848 GCF_018294505.1 Triticum aestivum
GTGGTGAGCAACCCTCACACTCGGTGGCTTAGCTGCAGTCCAGTACTCGCCTAAGTTTAAAAAATCCTACCGAGTGGTGAGCAACCCTCACACTCGGGGGCTTAGCTGCAGTCCCGTACTCGCCTAAGTTTAAAAAATCCTACCGAATGGTGAGCAACCCTCACACTCGGGGGCTTAGCTGCAGTCCCGTACTCGCCTAAGTTTAAAAAAACCTATCGAGTGGTGAGCAACCCTCACACTCGGAGGCTTAGCTGCAGTCCAGCACTCGCCTAAGTTTGAAGCACACCCCTATCCGCAAGGACGACGAGGTGCAGGTCGACTGCAACCTTCTCCTCGGA
>NC_057799.1:504483907-504501891 GCF_018294505.1 Triticum aestivum
CCTACCGAGTGGTGAGAAACCCTCACACTCGGGGGCTTAGCTGCAGTCCAGTACTCGCCTAAGTTTGGAAAATCCTACCGAGTGGTGAGCAACCCTCCCACTCGGGGGCTTAGCTGCAGTCCAGTACTCGCCTAAGTTTGAAAAATCCCACCGAGTGGTGAGCAACCCTCCCACTCGGGAGCTTAGCTGCAGTCCAGTACTCGCCAAAGTTTGAAATATCCTACCGAGTGGTGAGCCACCCTCCCACTCGGAGGCTTAGCTGCAGTCCAGTACTCGCCTAAGTTTGAAACTCATCCCTATCCGCAAGGACGACGAGGTGCAGGTCGACTGCAACCTTCTCCTCTGAGCTATGTCGCAAGTACAACGTACACTCCATCCCTATCCGCAAGGACGCCGAGGTGCAGGTCGACTGCAACCTTCTCCTCGGAGCTACGCCACAAGTATAACATACGCTCCATCCCTATCCACAAGGATGACGAGGTGCAGGTCGACTTCAACCTTCTCCTCGGAGCTACACCACAAGTATAATGTACGTTCCATCCCTATCCGCAAGGTCGACGAGATGCAGGACGACTGGAATCTCCTCCTTAGAGCTGCATCTCAAGTACAAAAGTTATTCCGAGTGAAGAACAAGTTCCACTCGCAGCAAACACAAGCATATTCAGAGATAAACCAAATTCAGATAAATCCTAAGGTTCCGAACTGCGGATCAAAGTACTTAGGCATCAAGCCCGAAGGAGCTTAATGGTTACAAAATCACTCGGCATTCCGAGGCAAATTTAAGGTGAGGCATAAAAGTTTGTTCACTCCGCAGGAGGAGGGCTAGCAGGCTTGACGAATTCGTCCAGGTCGATTCCATCAGCAATCCGAGTGGCAGTAGCAATGAAAGTCTCCATGAAATATTGGAAGTCGTGCTTCTTGGTATTGGCAACCTTGATCGCTGCCAGCTTCTCTTCTCGCGCTTCCTTGCAGTGGACACGAACCAAAGACAGAGACACATCAGCGCCGCACCAGGCAGAAGACTTCTTCCATTCTTGCACTCGACCGGGAACCTCATTAAGCCGAGTCATCAGAGACTCAAGGTCATTCTGGAGCGTCGCCCTTGGCCAGAGAGCTGTGTCGATCCGCGACATTGCGACTTTCAGTCGAGCAAGATAGTCGACAACACCAGCAACGCGAGATTCTAGTCGAAGTACGTTCATGGCAGCTTCGTCCTTCACTGGAGAGCGGATGGGGTCCAAGCTTGTCTCAACTCGCCGATTCTCTTCCTCGAAGTTCTGGAAAAATTCTGCACGCACAATTCAAAGATGAGTCAGTGGTTGTCTGTCGAGTCGACAGTAACAAGTCAGTCGGGTCGAAGAAAATACCTTCAAGCATGACGAACAGCTTCTTAGCAAGACCTCCCAGATAGTTCTCCAGATCGTTCCTCTTGCGAGCAACGCCTTCCATCTTCTCATTCAGATTGTTCTTGTCCTTCTTCAGGCGAGTCGCTTCCTTATTGGCTTCATCAAGGGCAGTTTTGAGGGTTTTCTTCCTCCAGTTTACCGACTGAAGCTAGCTTCTGTTCAGCGCGTGCAGTTTTCTCATCAGCAATTTTCTATGCGGCCGCAAGATCTTGGTCCTTTTCGCTAGAGCTTGGTTCAGTTTCTCTGAAAGAAACACCGTTCGGTTGAGAAAAAGCAAAATAAAATCCGGTTCAGAGACAAATCAGTCGACAAGTTTTTTCTTACCAACGGCTTCATCCTGGGCTTTCTGCAGATTTGTCTTGGCCAGCTCCAGATCTTGATTGAGTTGAATCTGCTTCTTCTCCAGGTCAGCAAAACGAGCTCCAAGTTCACAAGATTTCTGTAATCAAAGGACAGTCAATCAACAGATGGAAAGACTAGTTACTTCAGAGCAATGGTCTTATAAATTCAGCAAGATCTAAGACTACTGCCGAATCAAACATCCAACAGTAGTCTCGGGGACTACACCCAGTGGGTGCACATAGCGTGCCCCCACTAGTCCAGTTTCCACTCGACGTGGTCTGTCCAGGCCGAGTGCAAAAAAAAAAGAGGCAAGTTGTTCTCAGACCGTAGTCAACTACCCGCACTCGACCACGGTCTCGGGGACTACACCCAGTGGGTGCACTTAGCGTGCCCCCAGTGGTTCAGGTTCCACTCGACAAGGCCCGACCAGGCCGAGTGAGAAAATTCCAGTTCTAAGACTACAGTCGACTGCCAGCAGTCAACTATAGTCCCGGGGACTACACCCAGTGGGTGCACTCAGCGTGCCCCCACTAGTTCAAAGATCCAATCAACAAAATTTGTCTACTCAAGATACAAGTTTGCTCAGTGGCAAATCAAAAACACCCAGTGGGTGTACAAATGCGAAATGCAGACAGATGAAAAGATTTTTCAAAGGAAGTTTTCAGGTAGCATATCCTAACAGAACAAGTGGCAAGCTAAAGAGTCAGTCAGTGATCAACCAACCTGGACGTTGCTTTGAAGGGCTGAGCTGGCGTCGTAAGCCGCTTGGCTGGCTTCTCGGACCATCTTCATCTGCTCCATCATGATCCCACCTGGTGTATCGCTTCCTTGGCAGCACCCACTTGGTCCTCTGGGACGTGATGTGCGGTAAAGAGCGAAGATGGATCGGCTGGAGTCTGAGCAGTCGACGCCGAAGGCAGAGCACTCATCAGTGGTACAACGAAAGTTACAGAAGTCCGATTGGCATTGCCACCTTCCTGGATAGTTGTTTCGGTCGCCGACGCCGACTGAGGTGTCTTTCCAGCTGACGCCTTCCTGTTTCTTCTCCCCTGGGACCTCAGTGGCACGTCTTCGTCATCATCTGGAAGATCAATGACATGGGGAGGAGCTGCAAAAAGACTCAATTGCCAGAAATTCAATCGACCAATAAAACGACCGAGTAAATAAGGACAAGATTATGAGAATCGTACCTGGATTGGAGGTGACGGCATCTTCCATTTCTTCGTCTTGATTCTTGTAAGCGGAAGTCTCGGAGGTAGCAGCACTGCAAATTTCAAGATTCAGTCGGTCATGTCTATAATAGTGAGTCGACCAAGACCCAGTTCGTACTAAACAAGGAATTCAAGTTCAACTATTACCCGGAAACAGTGGGAATGGTCACTTTGATCTTGGGCAAGGCTTTCTGCGGTTTTGATGGCGCAGCTTTCGGTTGCTTCGGTGCCTTTTTAGTCGGCGCTGGAGAAGACGTCCGAGGGCGCTTTGACGACTGCCCGGTTCGCGCGGTCGCTTTGCCACGGACGCTTGCCGGATCGTGAGTGAGCTTGGATCGCCTTTCCCTACGGGGAGGTGAGTCGACCTCTTCTTGATCACTTGGGTCGTTGCTCTCCTCGTCCTCTTCACCATCAGAATGCCACTCGCCGCTCTCGCCTCCGCTCGCCTCCCCCTCCGGGTCCGGCTCCTGCTCTCCATTGGGCATCGAATACATCTCAGTAAGAGCCTAGAAGACAACAAGCAAGACAAAAGTCAGTCGGTTGACTACAAGCAGTTACATGATAAATCAAGATAGCACTCGGTAATTCAGAGTTGGACCTTGTCTGTTTCGTACGAGTTGTCGAGTGGAGGAACTCTCCTGGACCCCCTGGGGTTATGTTTGTTGCCAGTGATACCCTTCAACCACTTCTCCACTGTATCCTCGTCGACCTCTTCTCGGTGGATCCGAGTGGAATCATGAATGCCCGAATACATCCACATCGGATGGTCGCGAGCTTGAAGCGGCTGAATAAGGCGTCTGAGGAAGACCTCCAACAGATCCAAGCCGGTCACGCCATTACGGATGAGCTAGACCACTCGCTCAACCAGCACCTTCACCTCCGCTTTCTCCCCCGGGGTCACTTTCAAGGCGGAGGGCTTCTCTACTCGAGCCATGGAAAAGGGGGGAAGTCACGTCAACTGACCTGGAGTCGGCTGGTCTTTGCAGTAAAACCAGGTCGACTGCCACCCTCGGACTGACTCGGGGAGGATTATGGCTGGGAAAGAGCTCTTACCCCTCATTTGAATCCCAATACCCCCACACATCCGGATCACTTTTGTCTTCTCATCACTCGGATTAGCCTTTTTGACCGACTGGGAGCAACACGTGAAAATGTGCTTGAAGAGGCCCCAGTGTGGTCGACAACCCAAGAAATTCTCGCACATAGACACGAAAGCGGCAAGATACACGATGGTGTTGGGGGAAAAGTGATGAAGTTGTGCTCCAAAGAAGTTCAGGAAAGCTCGGAAAAAAGGATGAGGAGGCAAAGAAAACCCGCGGTCGACGTGAGTGGCGAGGAGGACGCACTCACCCTCCTGCGGTCGGGGCTCAGTCTCGTCCTCCGGGAGCCGCGCAGATCCATGGGGGATCAATCCCTCCTCGGCCAGTTCGTCGATGTCGTCCTGACAAATCGTGGACCGGATCCAATCGCCCTGGATCCAGCCGCGCGGCAGACCGGACCTCGACGAAAATCCGCCCCGGCTGGACTTCTTCCCCTTCGCATTAGCCGTCGCCTTCTTCACGCGCTCCAAAGCCACCATCTTCTCCTTCCCCATCGCAGTGGACGGAGCTCGAACAGAGCGGCGGCGCCGGGGCGGGAGCAGATGCGATGGAGAAAACGGAGAAAGAAGAGGAAGAATGGGAACGCACTATTAAAAAACCCCAGTCCGACGCCTTATATGAGGTTGCTTCCGAGTGACTAACCTGTGGACCCGGGCAATCCTATTAAATCCCGCAACAGTCGCGCGCGTGATACGTGGCGAAAAAGGTGGCGCAGAAATCGAGGCGGCCCTGCCTAATCCAACCCGATTACTGCGGCCTCCACCGCCCCGCGCGCTTCCCAAAATTTGAATCCCGCGAGATCCGCGGGCAACAGAGCTACCTGTCAGACGGAAGATTTTCTCCATATCAACGCTCGAAGCTTTTCAGTAAAAGTTCACTCGACAAAACCAAGAATGGAGCAAGGCGACTGAAAAAGAAGTTGGTGTCACCGTGTTGATTCGTCGATCCCAACAAGACACTTCCGAAGCGCGGAAATGGAATCGGAAGTATTTTTCAACTCCTTCTCCACTCAAACCCTAAACCATTCGGGGGCTAATGATGAAGCTAAGTACCTAGGGTAGGGTTATAGGCCTGACCTAGATACCCTCCCCAAGGACATCACCCTAAAGTCAGAAGCATTCGAAGGGTACCATCATCCACTCGACTAGAAACATTCCACTTGGAAGAATCAATGTCACCCGACCGTAACAGAAACCACTCGACGTACAGAAGATCTAAAGTCACTCTACACAGCAACGGTCGGGCGTTTACTCACAGACTTAATGATCATTTATAGCACTTTATTACAGACGTTACCTGTAATGCTCCTTCTTTATGTACATTGAACTCCTTGTAACATGGGCTGGCTGGGGTCCTGGCGCACTCTATATAAGCCACCCCCTCCACTAGCGCAAGGGTTCGCATCCCTGTAACACACACACGCGCATAATCCAGTCGACCGCCTCCGGGCACCGAGACGTAGGGCTATTACTTCCTCTGAGAAGGGCCTGAACTCGTAAAACTCGTGTGTACAACTTCGCCATAGCTAGGATCTTGCCACCTCCTACCTACCCCCCATTCTACTGTCAGTCTTAGATCCACGACAAGAACACTTGATGTATGTCTTGCATGGGATACCCGTGGTGACAATGGGGTGTTCTATTGATTCACTTGATGTATGTTTTGGCACTCAACTCGCGGATTCCCGAGGTGACATTGGGGTAATCTATGCATAGGGGTTGATGCACGTTTTCGTCCTTGTTTCTCCGGTAGGAATCTTGGGGCTCTCTTTGAGGTTCTTTGTGTTGGTTTGAATATTATGAATATGAAGTTGTTTGATGCATATCGTATAATTGACCCATGGATACTTGTGGCGCCATTGGGGTATCTAGGTGACATTAGGGTTGATTGATGTGTGTCATATGGTGTTATTTTACTACGAACTCTTGGGTTGTTTGAGACACTTATAGGAATATCTCAATGGATTGATTGGAAAGAATAACTTTGAGGTGGTTTCGTACCCTACAAGCAATTTCATCTTATGTTCTCCGTGATAGGAACTTTGGAGTGACTCTTTGTCGCACGTTGAGGGATTTCCATATGATTTAATTATGTTATGATTGTCGAGAGAACTTGCACTAGTGAAAGTATGAACCCTAGTCCTTGTTTTCGAGCATTGCAATACCGTTTTTGCTCACTTTTGTTAGTAGTTACCTTGCTTTTTTATATTTTCATATTACAAAAACCTATATCCACCATCCATATTACACTTGTATCACCATCTCTTCGCCGAACTAGTGCACCTATACAATTTACCATTGTATTGGGTGTGTTGGGGACACAAGAGATTCTTTGTTATTTGGCTGCAGGGTTCTTTGAGAGAGACCATCTGTAGGAAATATTCCCTAGAGGCAATAATAAAGTTGTTATTTATATGTCCTTATATCATGATAAATGTTTATTATTCATGCTATAATTGTATTAACCGGAAACTTAGTACATGTGTGAATACATGGACAAAACAGAATGTCCCTAGTATGCCTCTACTTGACTAGCTCGTTAATCAAAGATGGTTAAGTTTCCTGGCCATAGACATGTGTTGTCATTTGATGAACGGGATCACATCATTAGGAGAATGATGTGATGGACAAGACCCATCCGTTACCTTAGCATAATGATCGTTCAGTTTTATTACAATTGCTTTCTTCATGACTTATACATATTCCTCTGACTATGAGATTATGCAACTCCCGAACACCGGAGGAACACCTTGTGTGGTATCAAACGTCACAACGTAACTGGGTGATTATAAAGATGATCTACAGGTGTCTCCGAAGGTGTTTGTTGGGTTGGCATAGATCAAGATTAGGATTTGTCACTCCGAGTATCGGAGAGGTATCTCTGGGCCCTCTCGGTAATGCACATCACTATAAGCCTTGCAAGCAATGTGACTAATGAGTTAGTTATGGGATGATGCATTACGGAACGAGTAAAGAGACTTGCCGGTAACGAGATTGAACTAGGTATGAGGATACCGACGATCAAATCTCGGGCAAGTAACATACCGATGACAAAGGGAATGACGTATGTTGACATTGAGGTTTGACCGATAAAGATCTTCGTAGAATATGTAGTAACCAATATGAGCATCCAGGTTCCGCTATTGGTTATTGATCGAAGATGTGTCTCAGTCATGTCTACATAGTTTTTGAACCCATAGGGTCAGCACGCTTAACGTTCGATGACGATTTATATTATGAGTTATGCGTTTTGGTGACTGAATTTTGTTCAGAGTCCCGGATGAGATCACGGACATGACGAGGAGTCTCAAAATGGTCAAGAGGTAAAGATTGATATATTGGAAGATGGTATTCGGACACCGGAATGGTTTCGAGTGGTTCGGGTATTTTTCCAGAGTACCGAGGGGTTACCGGAACCCCCCGGGGGAAGTCATGGGCCTCATGGGCCACGGGAGAGAGGGGGGACAGCCCACAAGGGGTGGCCCCCCCATGGGAGTCCGAATTGGACTAGGGGAGGGGGCGGTGCCCCCCTTTCCCTCTCCTACTCCCTCTCCCTTTCCCCTTTCCCACTCTAGAAAAGGAAAGGGGAATCCTACTGGGACTAGGAGTCCTAGTAGGACTCCCCCCATGGCGCGCCCCTCTAGGCCGGCCGCCTCCTACCCTCCTCCTTTATATACGGGGCAGGGGGCACCCCAAAGCACAACATTTATTCTCTTAGCCGTGTGCGGTGCCCCCTCCACAGTTTACTCCTCCGGTCATAGCGTCGCATTGCTTAGGCGAAGCCCTGCGCGGATCACCTCACCATCACCGTCACCACGTCGTCGTGCTGACGAAACTCTCCCTCGACCCTCTGCTGGATCAAGAGTTCGAGCGACTTCATCGAGCTGAACATGTGTTGAACTCGGAGGTGTCGTACATTTGGTACTAGATCGGTTGGATCGTGAAGACGTTCGACTACATCAACTGCGTTAACCTAACGCTTCCGCTTTCGGTCTACGAGGGTACGTGAACAAACTTTCCCCCTCTCGTTGCTATGCATCTCCTAGATAGATCTTGCGTGATCGTAGGATTTTTTTTTGAAATTGCATGCTACGTTACCCAACAGTGGCATCTGAGGCAGGTCTATGCGTAGATGATATGCACGAGTAGAACACAAGGAGTTGTGGGCGATAATAGTCATACTGCTTACCACCAACATCTTATTTTGATTCGGCGGCATTGTTGGATGAAGGGGCCCGGACCAACCTTACATGACCACGTTCATGAGACCGGTTCCACCAACAGACATGCAACTTGTTTTGCATAAAGGTGGCTGGCAGGTGTCTGTTTCTCCAACTTTAGTTGAATCCAATTTGACTACGGCCGTGCTACCTCTTGAGCACTGCGTTGGTTTTCCCTGGAAGAGGAAAGGGTGATGCAGCAAAGTAGCATAAGTATTTCCCTCAGTTTTTGAGAACCAAGGTATCAATCCAGTAGGAGGCCATGCTCAAGTCCCTTGCACCTACACAAACAAATAAGAACCTTGCAACCAACGCGATAAAGGGGTTGTCAATCCCTTCACGACCAGTTGCAAAAGTGAGATCTGGTAGAGATGATAAGATAATATTTTTGGTATTTTTATGATAAAGACTAAAAGTAAAGAAAGCAAAGTAAACGGCGAAAGTAATAGCTTGTTGACGGGAGATTAATATGATGGAAAATAGACCCGGGGGCCATAGGTTTCACTAGTGGCTTCTCTCAAGAGCATAAGTATTACGGTGGGTGAACGAATTACTGTCGAGCAATTGATAGAATTGAGCATAGTTATGAGAATATCTAGGTATGATCATGTATATAGGCATCACGTCCGTGACAAGTAGACCGACTCCTGCCTGCATCTACTACTATTACTCCACACATCGACCGCTATCCAGCATGCATCTAGAGTATTAAGTTCATAAGAACGGAGTAACGCCTTAAGTAAGATGGCATGATGTAGAGGGATAAACTCATGTAATATGATATAAACGCCATCTTTTTATCCTCGATGGCAACAATACAATACGTGTCGTTTCCCCTACTGTCACTGGGATCGAGCACCGCAAGATTGAACCCAAAGTTAAGCACTTCTCCCATTGCAAGAAAGATCAATCTAGTAGGCCAAACCAAACTGATAATTCGAAGAGACTTGCAAAGATAACCAATCATACATAAAAGAATTCAAAGAAGATTCAAATATTGTTCATATATAATCTTGATCATAAACCCACAATTCATCAGATCTCGACAAACACACCGTAAAAGAAGAGTTACATCAAATAGATCTCCAAGAGAATCGAGGAGAACTTTGTATTGAGATCCAAAGAGAGAGAAGAAGCCATCTAGCTAATAACTATGGACCCGAAGGTCTGAGGTAAACTACTCACACATCATCGGAGAGGCTATGGTGTTGATGTAGAAGCCCTCCGTGATCAAAGCACCCTCTGGCAGGATGCCGGAAAAGGCCCCAAGATGGGATCTCACGGGTACAGAAGGTTGCGGCGGTGGAATTAGGTTTTCGTGGTGCTCCCTGATGGTTTGGGGGTACGTGGGTATATATAGGAGGAAGAAGTAGGTCGGTGGAGCCACGAGGGGCCCACGAGGGTGGACGGCGCGCCCAGGGGGGTAGGCGTGCCCCCTGCCTCGTGGCTTCCTCGGTGATTTCTTGACGTCCACTCCAAGTCATCTGGATCACGGTTGTTCCAAAAATAACTCTCCCGAAGGTTTCATTCCGTTTGGACTCCGTTTGATATCCTTTTTCTGCGAAACACTGAAATAGGCAAAAAAACAGCAATTTGGGCTGGGCCTCCAGTTAATAGGTTAGTCCCAAAAATAATATAAAAGTTTATAAATAAGCCCATTAAACATCCAAAACAGAATATATAATAGCATGGAACAATAAAAAATTATAGATACGTTGGAGACGTGTCAAGCATCCCCAAGCTTAATTCCTGCTTGTCCTCGAGTAGGTAAATGATAAAAACAGAATATTTGATGTGGAATGCTACTTAGCATAATCTTCAATGTAATTCTTTTTATTGTGGCATGAATATTTAGATCCGAAAGATTCAAGATAAAAGTTTAATGTTGACATAAAAACAATAATACTTCAAACATGCTAACCAAGCAATCATGTCTTATCAAAATAACATATCCAAAGAAAGCTTATCCCTACAAAATCATATAGTTAGGCCATGTTTCAATATCGTCACAAACGTTCTTATCATACATAACCCTGATGACAAGCCGACCAATTGGTTCATACTTTTTAACGCGCTTCAGCCTTTTCAACCCTTACGCAATACATGAGCGCAGGCCATGGATATAGCACTATGGGTGGAGTAAAGTATAATGATGGGGGTTATCAGAGAAGACAAAAAAGTTAGAAAGTCTCACATTGACGCGGCTAATCAATAGGCTATGGAGATGCCCATCAATTGATGTCAATGAGAGGAGTAGGGATTGCCATGCAACGGATGCACTAGAGCTATAATTATATGAAAGCTCAACAAAAGAAACTAAGTGGGTGTGCATCCAACTTGCTTGCTCACGAAGACCTAGGGCATTTTGAGGAAGCCCATCATTGGAATATACAAGCCAAGTTCTATAATGAAAAATTCCCACTGGTATATGAAAGTGACAACATAAGAGACTCTCTTATCATGAAGATCATGGTGCTACTTTGAAGCACAAGTGTGGAAAAAGGATAGTAACATTGTCCCTTCTCTCTATTTCTCTCTTTTTTTGGGCCTTCTCCTTTTTTTTGCCTCTTTTTTTTAGTCCGGAATCTCATCCCGACTTGTGGGGGAATCATAGTCTCCATCATCCTTTCCTCACATGGGACAATGCTCTAATAATGATGATCATCACACTTTTATTACTTACAACTCAAGAATTACAACTCAATACTTAGAACAATATATGACTCTATGTGTATGCCTCCGGCGGTGTACCGGGATATGCAATGAATCAAGAGTGACATGTATGAAAAATTATGAATGGTGGCTTTGCCACAAATACGATGTCAACTACATGATCATGCAAAGCAATATGACAATGATGAAGCGTGTCATAATAAACGGAACGGTGGAAAGTTGCATGGCAATATATCTCGGAATGGCCATGGAAATGCCATGATAGGTAGGTATGGTGGCTGTTTTGAGGAAGATATAAGGAGGTTTATGGGTGATAGAGCATATCATATCACGGGGTTTGGATGCACCGGCGAAGTTTGCACCAACTCTCAAGGTGAGAAAGGGCAATGCACGGTACCGTAGAGGCTAGAAAATTGTGGAAGGTTGAGAGTGCGTATAATCCATGGACTCGCATTAGTCATAAAGAACTCATATACTTATTGCAAAAGTTTATTAGCCCTCGAAGCAAAGTACTACTACGCATGCCCCTAGAGGGATAGATTGGTAGGTAAAGACCATCGCTCGTCCCCGACCGCCACTCATAAGGAAACTAATAAAAGAACACCTATGTGTCAAAATTGTCACACAACTTTTACCATACGTGCATGCTACGGGACTTTCCAACTTTAACACAAGTATTTCTCAATTTCACAATTACTCAACTAGCACACTCTAATATTACCACCTTTATATCTCAAAACACTTATCAAGTATCTAACTTCTCGTGATATTCAATGGACTCAATAAGGAAAATTAATTTCACAATTAAAGAAAATTACCATGCTGTTTAAGACTCTCAAAATAATATAAGTGAAGCATGAGAGATCAATAATTTCTATAAAATACAACCACCGCCGTGCTCTAAAAGATATAACTGAAGCACTAGAGCAAAAACTATATAGCTCAAAAGATATAAGTGAAGCACATAGAGTATTCTAACAAATTCCGAATCATGTGTGTCTCTCTCAAAAGGTGTGTACAGCGAGGATGATTGTGACAAACTAAAAATCAAAGACTCAAATCATACAAGACGCTCCAAGCAAAACACATATCATGTGGTGAATAAAAATATAGCTCCAAGTAAATTACCGATGGACGAAGACGAAAGAGGGGATGCCTTCCGGGGCATCCCCAAGCTTAAGCTTTTGGATATCCTTGAATTTTACCTTGGGGTGCCTTGGGCATCCCCAAGATTAGGCTCTTGCCAATCCTGGTTCCATAATCCATCAAATCTTTACCCAAAACTTGAAAACTTCACAGCACAAAACTTAACAGAAAATCTCGTGAGCTCCGTTAGCGAAAGAAAACAAAACACCACTTCAAGGTACTGTAATGAACTCATTATTTATTTATATTGGTGTTAAACCTACTGTATTCCAACTTCTCTATGGTTTATAAACTCTTTTACTAGCCATAGATTCATTAAAATAAGCAAACAACACGCGAAAAACAGAATCTGTCAAAAACACAACAGTCTGTAGTAATCTGTAACTAGCGCAAACTTATGGAACTCTAAAACTTCTACCAAAATAGGACGACCTAGACAATTTGTTTATTGATCTACTGCAATTGGAATCAGTATTTTATCACGTTCTGGTGATTTTAAACAATTGTTTTCGTGAACAGAAAGTTTCTGGAATTTTCAGCAAGATCAAATAACTATCATCCAAGAAGATCCTATAGGTTTAACTTGGCACAAACACTAATTAAAACACAAAACCACATCTAAACAGAAGCTAGATGGATTATTTATTCCTAAACAGAACCAAAAAGTAAAAAACTAAAATAAAATTGGGTTGCCTCCCAACAAGCGCTATCGTTTAACGCCCCTAGGTAGGCATAAAAGCAAGGATAGATCTAGGTATTGCCATCTTTGGTTTTAGGAAAGAAAAGAGCAAACTTGTTATCTAAGGCATTAATCTTTCTGTTTTGATAAAGCACATGGCTATTAATGGTAGACGAAAGATTAAGAAAGTTATGGAAATTTGCATCTAAGCTGGCCTTCATCTGTTTGATAGTTTCGTTTTGATAGGAAAGCAAAAGAGAGGTAGATTCGACCTTCTCATTCATGGGGTGCCCAAATATGGTTTTCATCTTTTCATAGGTATCTACGGCATCCCCTTCAAGAAAACCTTCTTCAAAAATAGAGTCTAATACATGCTTAAACGACGAAGGTAAGGCAACATAAAAGCTTTTTAAGTATATTTCAATTTGATATTGGGGCACAAAGTTGCCCGTTTTCTCAGTAACCTATCCCAGGCATCTTTCAAAGACTCATCAAGTAAATAACGGAATAATACGGGATCATCTTCATCGAAATTATTCAGATTATCATTGATAACCCCGGTAGGTTTTTCGATAGCATCATGATTTATGAGTTTAGAGAGGACGGAAGGGCTATCTAAGGCATTGAAACCTAGGAAAGAACCCCTAGCCCTTTTTGATTCGGCCATGGCAAAGGAAAGGCGAGCAAAAAGAGAGGGCGAATAAAACAGCAAGGGTGAAGTGGGGGAGAGAAAAACGAGAGGCAAATGGCAAATAATGTAATGCGAGGGATAAGAGTTTGTGATGGGTACTTGGTATGTTGACTTATGCATAGACTCCCCGGCAACGGCGCCAGAAATACTTCTTGCTACCTCTTGAGCACTGCGTTGGTTTTCCCTTGAAGAGGAAAGGGTGATGCAGCAAAGTAGCGTAAGTATTTCCCTATTTTTTTAGAACCAAGGTACAATCCAGTAGGAGGCCACGCTCAAGTCCCTTGCACCTACACAAACAAATAAGAACCTTGCAACCAACGCGATAAAGGGGTTATCAATCCCTTCACGGCCACTTGCAAAAGTGAGATCTAATAGAGATGATAAGATAATTTTTTGGTATTTTTATGATAAAGACTAAAAGTAAAGAAAGCAAAGTAAACGGCGAAAGTAATAGCTTGTTGACGGGAGATTAATATGATGGAAAATAGACCCGGGGGCCATAGGTTTCACTAGTGGCTTCTCTCAAGAGCATAAGTATTACGGTGGGTGAACGAATTACCGTCGAGCAATTGATAGAATTGAGCATAGTTATGAGAATATCTAGGTATGATCATGTATATAGGCATCACGTCCGTGACAAGTAGACCGACTCCTGCCTGCATCTACTACTATTACTCCACACATCGACCGCTATCTAGCATGCATCTAGAGTATTAAGTTCATAAGAACGAAGTAACGCTTTAAGCAAGATGACATGATGTAGAGGGATAAACACATGGAATATGATATAAACCCCATCTTTTTATCCTCGATGGCAACAATACCATATGTGTCGTTTCCCCTACTATCACTGGGATCGAGCACCGCAAGATTGAACCCAAAGCTAAGTACTTCTCCCATTGCAAGAAACATCAATCTAGTAGGCCAAACCAAACTGGTAATTCGAAGAGACTTGCAAAGATAACCAATCATACATGTAAGTGCATCTAGTGCCCCTTAGTGATTTTGGTGTATTGAAGACTTATAGGTTAAGGGACTAATGTGTTTATGAGTGTACACAGGTCTACAAGTCTATGAGGAGTTTGATATTTACAGAGAAAGTCGACCCCTAAAAATGTAGTTCTTCGACTGAAGACTTTGGATTTCTGAAGAATTTCTGAAGACTTTGAAAGTGAAGAAATTTGTGTGACCTTGAAGACTTTGTATTTATTCGAGGAACATGAAGCATGAAGACTTTTGTTTTCGTAGTTTCATTTTCTCTTTCTTGAGGCATAGGAAACACCGTACTGTTAAAGGGGGTCGAGGAAATACTAAGGAAAAATTTCCATGTGATGCTCAACTCAAAATCCTACACCTACCAATCCCTTCGACTGAAGCCATTGAAAATCTCATACAGTTCAGTCATATTCTTCAGTGACAGAGACGAAGTTGTTTTGGTCTCTGAGGAATTTGTTCTGACTGAGGAGTTAGGAATTCGCCAGAGTGGATTGCCTACACAGTGAGGAACATGATAGCCCTAAGGAATTTGATACTCAAATTTCCGACCGTTGCTGTGCCTTGTGCCAGCTGTCCCAAAATATCTACCCACCTAATGGTCATATCATTGAAGGGCATTTATATCTTATCATGTAGGGCTGCTCCCTAGGCTATAAATAGCCGCCCCCTACAACCACTAGCTGGTTGGCTGCTCCGAGAGAAACTGACACTTGTCATTTGAGAGCATCCCATCCTCCGAGGACTTTGAGCGAAAATCATCAAGTGAGGAAACCCAAACCCAAACACCTACAAACCCAAAGTGATTGAGCATCACTGAAGAGATTGATCCTGTGTGCATCCGACGCTTATTACCTTTGAAGACTGTGCTTCTTCCAGACGGTTAGGCGTCATGGTCTCGAGCATCCAAGAGGAATTGTGGATCGCCGAGTGACCGAGTTTGTGAAGGTTCGGAAGTCACCTAAAGACTTACCATGAGTGATTGGGCGAGGTCTGTGTGACCTTAGCTCAAGGAGAATACGGTGAGGACTGTGTGTCCGGGATTGTGTGTCCTCAGGTTTAAATACCTAGCCGGTCCAACCAGATGTACAACTGAGACAGCAATTGGAACTGGTCTACTAAATCATTGTCTTCACCAAGCTTACGGGTTCTATTTCCTCAACTCTTTCATTTCCTCATTGCTGTGTTGTGGACTTATTCATATCTGTGTTTGAAGACTTTGACTAAAGACTTTCTCAATTTCCTCAGTTCAATTTCTTCAGTATGTTTGTCTTCATCCTGTGTTATCCTGTGCTTACGCTTTCTGTACTCTGTGCTCGTCTTCATTTCATCATGATGACCATGCTTGTGCTCTGTTATGTCTACTTTTGAGCACTTATTCTGCTGCAAGTAGTTCTTCGCTAAGGAATTTCCTCACCCACAAATTCCTCAGTGAAGAATTCATAAAAATCGCCTATTCACCCCCCCTCTAGTCGATATAACGCACTTTCAATTGGTATCAGAGCAAGGTACTCCCTTGTTCTGTGAGATTTTGGTTTAACCGCCTGGAGTTTTAGTTATGTCGACCGCTGGGTGTCCTACCTTCGATGGGACGGACTACCCCTACTGGAAGAATAAGATGTGAATGCATCTTGAGGGAATTGATAACGATCTCTGGTATGTTGTGGAAAATGGTGTTCCCTCAGTCACACCTTCTCTGAATGCTGCTGATGTGAAGAGATTCAAGCAACTCGATTCTCAAGCGAAGAATATCATATGTGGCCATCTGAGCAAAGGACAATAGGGAAGAGTGAGTGCTTTGGAAACTGCTAAGCTTATCCGGGATAGGCTGTCCAAAGTCAATGAAGGAGTCTCAACACAGCGTGACTCTCGAGTTGATGTTCTTCGCAATCTCATCAACCGCTTCAAAATACTCGACAATGAAAATGTTCAACAAACCTTCGATCGCCTCACTGACATCTCAAATGAGCTTCAAGCGCTTGGTGCCAATGACATCACCGACCATGAGGTGGCGAAGAAATTGCTGAGATCGCTTGATTCCTCATTTGATACTCTGGCATTGATGATACAAGAACGTGCTGATTACAAGTCACTTGATCCCGCTGATATCCTCGAGAGGCTAAATACTCATGAGTTCCAGCTTGCTGAGAAGAGAGATCTCTATAGTTCGAGCTATGGCAGATCACGTGCCCTGAAGGCCAAGGTCGTCTCTGAATCTGAAGGTGAGGATTCTGGTAGTAGCCTTGGTGATCCTGAAGAACTGAGCCAGGAGCTAGCACTGCTCGCGAAGAAATTCCAAGGGTTCTCAAGACGTGGTCTGTAACGCCCGGATAATCAAGCTACAGTAATCCCACGCTAATGGTGCCACGTCACCACGCTTACTATTTCTAATCTTTCGTTAGTTCAAAACCGATACAAAAATCAATTAAAAATATGGCAAACAAACAAATGTCTTCAAACATTGAAACGAAAATGTTCGGTGGGTGCCAAATATTGCACTGGTAATTATTGTGGAGAAAACATTTTTTAGAAGATGTCTAAATATTTTAAAGTGAATTAAAACAGAAAAGGAATAAAAGAAAAGAAAAGAACAAAAACAGAAAAACAAAACTAATGAAAAATGAAAGGGCCTCCTTGCCAACTGGGCTAGACGACCCACCTAGCCCAACCGGCCAGCCCACTGGCCCAACCCCCCCACTCCTCCTTATCCCCCACTCCCCAGGGTACCGAAACCCTAACCCCCACTCACCCCCACTCGTCCCACTCTCCCCCTCCCCCGATCCAGATCGGATCGGGGCAAGACGCCACCAACGGTTCCCGTCGCCACCACGCCGGCGTCCCCCGCCTGGACCTCGCCGGACCTCCCTCGCCGGCCTCCTTCCCTCTACGCGCGACGTCCCCGACCTCCACCTCGCGCCCCGCTGCCACTCCCCTAACGACAATGTGAGCCCCGCCGCCACGCTCGTCTCTGCGCGCCCCTCCTCGCTCCCTCCCTCTCCCCCGCTGCTCCCTCGTCCCGCAGCTCTATGCCGGCACGAGCGCCCACATCGTCCCGCGTGTGTGACGCACTCGCGCCCCTGCTCACCGCGGCCTCGCCCTGACCGGCGTGCCTCCGCACGCGCCAATGACCGCGCCCCTCTGCTCCTGCCACGCACGCACCGTCGTCGCTCGTCGCGTGCCGCGTCGCCCGCTCCGCCCTCCAGCTGCTCGCGCTCCGGCCGCCACCCGTGCTCACCGCCGCGTGGTCGCGCTCACGCGCGCCCCTGGCCGTACGCACCCAGCTCCGCTCCCCTACGCCTGCGTCGCCGCCGCGCCCAGCGCACGTATGCGTCGTGTGCCCTCGCCGCGCTCCTGCTCGGCACCTGGCCTCGCCCCCAGCCAACCTCATGCGTTGCTCCCGCGTCCGCCTGCTCCAACCGCCACCATCGCTTGCCCTGCGCGTGCTGCCCCGCCTCGCCGACTTTGCTGCTGCCTCGCCGCCGCCGGCCGGACTGGCCCCCGCCGCGCCGCTGGTCTCGCCCGAG
>NC_057799.1:504502104-504518814 GCF_018294505.1 Triticum aestivum
TGACAGGCCCCCCCCCCAGAACGTTATATATATAATAATAATAATAATAAATTTAATTAATTAATTAACTAAATTAATTAAGTTAATTAATCCAATTTACTTAATCTAATTAACATGTTAGTTTAATTAAACAGTAATTAGTTTAACCTAAACCCTAATTAACTTAACAGTGTATGACAGGTGGGTCCCACAGGACCCACACGTCAGTTTGACCAGTCAACACCTCTGTTGACTGCTGATGTCATGATGACGTCAGCAAACACTGTTCTGGATAATGTTGGATTAAATTAATTAGATAAATTCTAAAAATGATTTTAAACTTTAGAAAATCATATAAAATAAACCGTAGCTCGGATAGAAATACTTTGTACATGAAAGTTGCTCAGAACGATGAGACGAATCCGGCAACGCAGCCCGTTCGTCCGCCACACATCCCTAACCTATCAAACTCGCAACTTTTCCCAATCCGGTTCATCTGTCCGGAAACGCGAAACACCGGGAATACTTTCCCGGGTGTTTCCCCCTTCGCCGGTATCACCTATTACCACGATTGGGCAACCCTAGCATCACGCTTTGTCATGTCATGCATCGTCATGCATTTGTTTGCATTGTATTTATTGTTTCTTCCCCCTCTTCTCTCGTAGGACACCGAGACCGACGCCGCTGCTACCCAGTACGACTACGGTGTTGACGACCCCTCCTTCTCGGCTGAGCTTCCAGGCAAGCCCCCCCCCCTTGATCACCAGATATCGCCTATTCTTCTCTATACTACTTGGATTAGAGTAGTGTAGCATGTTACTGTTTTCCGTTAATCCTATCCTGATGCATAGCCTGTCCTTGCTACTACTGTTGTTACCTTTACCTGCAATCCTACATGCTTAGTATAGGATGCTAGTATTCCATCTGTGGCCCTACACTCTTGTCCGTCTGCCTTGCTATACTATCGGGCCGTGATCACTCGGGAGGTGATCACGGGTATATACTTATATACTTTACGTGATACCTGTGGTGACTAAAGTCGGGTCGGCTCGTAGGAGTACCCGCGAGTGGATCTTTGTGGCGGAGCAACAGGGCAGGTTGAGACCACCTAGGCGAGAGGTGGGCCTGGCCCTAGTCGGCGTTCGCGGTTACTTCAAAATAACACGCTTAACAAGATCTTGGTATTTGATCTGACTCTGGCCACTGGACTATACGCACTAGCCAACTACGCGGGAACAGTTATGGGCACTCGACGTCCTGGTATCAGCCAAAGCCTTCGTGACGTCATCGACTGAGCGGCGCCCGCCGGATTGGACTGGAACGCCTGCTAGGCTAGGTCTGCTTCCGGCTGCGTACGCAACGTGCAGGTGTGCAATGGGCGATGTTCCCGGACCCCTGCGCGCATAGGATTTAGACCGGCGTGCTGACCTCTCTGTTGTGCCTAGGTGGGGCTGCGACGTGTTGATCTTCCGCGGCCGGGCATGACCCAGAAAAGTGTGTCCGGCCAAATGGGATCGAGCGTGTTGGGTTATGTGGTGCACCCCTACAGGGAAGTTTATCTATTCGAATAGCCGTGTTCTTCGGTAACAGGACGACTTGGAGTTGTACCTTGACCTTATGACAACTAGAACCGGATACTTAATAAAACACACCCTTCCAAGTGCCATATAAAACCCGGTGATCGCTCTGTCACAGGTCGACGAGGAGAGGATCGTCGGGTAGGATTATGCTATACGATGCTACTTGGTGAACTTACCATCTACTCTCTTCTACATGCTGCAAGATGGAGGTGGCCAGAAGCGTAGACTTCGACAGGATTAGCTATCCCCCTCTTATGCCGGCATTCTGCAGTTCAGTCCACCGATGTGGCCCTTTACACATATACCCATGCATATGTAGTGTAGCTCCTTGATTGCGAGTACTTTGGATGAGTACTCACGGTTGCTTTTCTCCCTCTTTTCCCCCTTTCCCTTCTACCTGGTTGTCGCAACCAGATGCTGGAGCCCAGGAGCCAGACGCCATCGTCGACGACGACTCCTACTACACCGGAGGTGCCTACTACTACGTGCAGCCCGCTGACGATGACCAGGAGTAGTTTAGGAGGATCCCAGGCAGGAGGCATGCACCTCTTTCGATCTGTATCCCAGTTTGTGCTAGCCTTCTTAAGGCAAACTTGTTTAAATTATGTCTGTACTCAGATATTGTTGCTTCCGCTGACTCGTCTATGATCGAGCACTTGTATTCGATCCCTCGAGGCCCCTGGCTTGTATTATGATGCTTGTATGACTTATTTATGTTTTAGAGTTGTGTTGTGATATCTTCCCGTGAGTCCCCGATCTTGATCGTACACATTTGCGTGCATGATTAGTGTACGATTGAATCGGGGGCGTCACATGGTCGCTTTGGAAAAACCTCAAGGAGCAATGATTCCTCATCCAGTGACTACAAGAAGAGGCTATGCCACAAATGCAAGAAGCCTGGTCACTACATTGAAGATTGTCCTCAGTGGGCAAAGGAATCAAAGAAGAAGAAATACAAGGATTACAGTTCTGATGACGCGAAGAAGAAGAAGAAATCGTCAAAATCTTCATCATCAAAATCCTTGAAGTATTCATCTCACAAGAAGAACAGCTCCAATAAGGCTCGGGCATTCATTGGCAAGCAAATGGACTCTGAGGCTGAATCTGAGGAACATGAGGAAGAGGAGGCATCTGAGGAGTCCGAGTCTGGTGTGGCGAGTCTAGCTGTCGCTACTGCATTCGTCAGCAAGTCTATCTTCAACTCTAAAGAAAATGGCTTCACCAACAAGGCTGATGAAGGCAATGATGACTACGCTCCCACCTATTGCTTCATGGCAAAGGGTGCCAAGGTACTCAAATATACCTCCTCTGAATCAAGTGAGAATGAATATGATGAAAACCTCAAGCCCAGCTACTCTAAACTTGCTAAGATTGCTATGAAACAACAGATGGATTTTGAAAAGGTTCAAAACATGCTAGACAAAAGTGATGATATGTTGGGTGAAGAAATGGATCGCACTAAAACCTTGACTGAAAATCTTCAGAGACTTTAGTCTAGGTTTGACAATCTTCAAGGTCATCATAACAATCTCTTATCTGATCATGAGAAACTTTCTTATGAATTTCTTCAAAGAAAGCAAGATCTTGAAAAGCTAAGAGTGAGTTATGAAGATCTTCAGAAGGAGCACGATTCATTACTTGCTCAACAAATCAGCGCTGCTCAGGAAGAATTTGTTCCTCCATGTTTGAAGTGCATTGAACGTGAATCTGCTAATTCTTCACCTGAATGTTCAAATGCTTCTAATGCTACAAATTCTTCACCTGCCTCTGCTATCACTAATTCCTCATCTGAGGACATTCCTAGTATCACTGATGATGCGGGGCTGAATGAATTGTACATGACAGGCATGTACAAAAGCCTCAAAGGGCATCAGACTCTTTGTGATGTGCTTAAAAAGCAGATCCTCAATAGGAACCCTAGGAAAGAGGGTATTGCCTTTGAGAGGAAACTCAATGCTGATGGTACTTATTGGAAGCCTGAGCAGTACCCCAAAACCTCATGGGTTGCTGCAAAGGGACCTCCAGTAGATCCATCTAATCTATCTGGCTTTACATGTGAATCTCCTCATTCTTCTGATGAGTCATTTGACTCCAACTATAAACTATTCAAAAATCAGAATGGTGAAGTATTTGCTAGATAAGTTGGCACTAACTGCAGGAACGGTTCCCCTATGAAGAAAATCTGGGTTCCCAAAAGGTGCCTTGAAAGTCTTCAGGTGAATGTCCTCATGACACCACCTGTGAAGAATAGGAACCCCAGATCAAATTCTTCATATGGATCCAAGTCCTCATACGGACAAAATTCCTCACATGGATCAAATTCCTCAAAAGGATCAAAGTCCTCATATGAATATCATTGTGCTAACAACTCTGTTTCGCAGGGAAGAGCTAAGGGCTATGAATATGAGCATTATTCTTCTAACCATTATGTTTATAAGTCCTCGAAGAATTTCTCTGCTTATTCATATGCTTATCCTAACTCCTCTTATGTGAAACGAAATGGGCTGGCTTCTATGCCACCTTTCTCGTATGGAGCTCGCAGAGTGATGAACTCTTTGCCACCCCTTCAGATGTGCGTGGTGAAGAAAAAGAACTAATTTCTTCTGCAGGGTCAGGTCTACAGACGTGCTAAAAAGTCTAAAGAATTTGCTGGAGACCTGAAAGTGCCTGATAGGAGGCAGGCTAATCATGAAGAAATGAACTCTCATTTCTCACGTCCTCATATTGCTTTATCTGTTCTATTACTTGATGAAATTTATCTGATGAATTATGATGTCGTATTCTTCATTGATGAAGTATATGAGTTTGTAAGCTGCACTAATTCATCTGCAGGATGATCAACCCAAAGCCACTGAGTGGGTCCTCGATAGTGGATGTACAAATCACATGACTGGTGACAAGAATCTATTGATGGATGCTCCCTTATCTCCATCGCATCTGAAGCATATCATCTTTGCTGACAAAGGCAAAAGTCAGGTATTGGGTCTAGGTAAGGTTGCGATCTCAAAGGATTGACACATGGACAAAGTCATGCTTGTCGAGTCCTTAGGATACAACCTCATGTCTGTCTCAATGCTTTGCGATCTTGATATGGTTGTTGTCTTTGGCAAGTATCATTGTGTTGTGATCATGGAAGCTGACAATTCCAAAGTCTTCGAAGGCTTTAGGAGAGGAGACTTGTATATTGTTGATTTCTCTACAGGACCACAACCAGTCGTGTGCCTACTTGCAAAAGCTTCTGAAGGCTGGCTATGGCATCGACGAGTTGGTCATGCAGGCATGAGGAATTTGCACACGCTTGCGAAGAAGAAGCATGTCATTGGCATTGAGAATGTCAAATTCCTCAAGGATCACTTATGCGGAGCCTGTGAAGCTGGGAAGATGGAAAATGCTAAGCATTCAGCAAAGACTATCATGACTACTACTCAACCATTTGAATTGCTTCACATGGATCTCTTCGGTCCTAACCATTATTCTGCAGTTTCAAATGAAGCATCTCAATATAGCTTTGTTATTGTTGATGATTATTCTCGTTACACATGGGTACACATTCTTACTTACAAACATGAAGTGCAGGAAGTCTTCAAACGATTTTCCTCGAGGGCTTCAACCAACTTTGGTGTGAAGGTCAAGCACATCAGAAGTGACAATGGAACTGATTTCAAGAATTCTGGTCTTGATGACTATCTTGATGAACTTGGTATTACTCATGAGTTATCTGCTCCTTATACTCCTCAGCAGAATGGCGTCGTGGAGCGCAAGAACAGGACTCTTTCTGAGATGGCTCGCACTATGCTTGATGAATACAAAACGCCTCCTCGTTTCTGGATTGATGCAATTGATACTGCGTGCCACATCATCAACAGAGTATATCTTCACAAATTCTTCAAGAAGACTGCCTATGAACTCCTCACTGACAAGAAACGCAATGTGAGTTATTTCAAAGTCTTCGGTGCTAAATGTTGAATTAGAGATCCTCATCACAACTCAAAATTTGCACCAAAAGCACATGAAGGTTTTATGCTTGGTTACGGAAAGGACTCGCACACCTACAAAGTCTTCAACAACGTTCTTCACAAAGTTGTTGAAACTGTAGATGTGCGGTTCGATGAAACTAATGGCTCGCAAAGAGAGCACCTACCTTCTGTCATAGATGAACCAGCACCTGAGGAAACTATCAAGTTCAAGGCTACTGAGGATGTCATTCCGACCGAAGAATCTGCTGAAGAATTCATTCCAGAATGTGAAGAACGTCGAGCCGATGCACCTGAAGAAAATGGTGCTGAGGAAAATGGTCCTGAAGAAAATGCTGATCAAATTTCTCGACGACAACCAGCTCATCCTCGTGTTGCAAAAGAAGTGCAAATTGAGAAGATCATCGATGACATTGAAGCACCAGGTCCTCTCACACGCTCAAGAGCTTCACATTTATCTAACTTTTGTGGGCACTTTGCTTTTGTCTCTATCACAGAGCCCGCTAAGGTAGATGAAGCATTTTTGGAGCCTGAGTGGATTCAAGCTATGCAAGAAGAATTACATCAGTTCGAGGTCAACAATGTCTGGGAACTGGTCAAACGTCCAGATCCTCGCAAGCACAATATCATTGGCACAAAGTGGATCTACCGCAACAAGCAAGATGAAAATGGCCTTGTGGTGAGGACTAAGGCACGGCTTGTAGCTCAAGGCTACACACAGGTTGAAGGAATTGATTTCGATGAAACTTTTGTACCTGTTGCTAGACTTGAGGCTATTCACATATTACTTGCTTATGCTAACCATCATGATATCACTCTATATCAAATGGATATGAAAAGTGCATTCCTCAATGGTAAGCTTGAGAAAGAAGTATATGTTGCTCAACCCCCAGGTTTTGAAGATCCAAAGAATCCTCACAAAGTCTTCAGACTCAATAAGGCCCTTTATGGTCTCAAGCAGGCCCCTCGGGCGTGGTATGATACTTTGAAGGAATTCCTCATGAAGAAAGGCTTCAAACCCGGTTCACTTGACCCTACTCTTTTCACTAAATCTTATGATGGTGAATTGTTTGTGTGCCAAATATATGTTGATGATATTATCTTTGGCTGTACTGACCAACGTTACACTGACGAATTTGGTTATATGATGAGAGAGGAATATGAAATGTCTATGCTGGGAGAATTGAAATTCTTCTTAGGTCTTCAAATTCGTCAACAGCGCAATGGCATATTCATATCTCAGGAGAAATACCTCAAGGATGTACTGAGGAAATTCGGCATGCAAGATTGCAAAGGGGTCAAAATTCGTATGCCCAAAATGGCCATCTGTGCACTGATGAAAATGGTATTGACTTCGATCAAAAGGTATACCGCTCCATGATTGGTTCTTTATTGTATTTATGTGCATCTAGGCCAGATATTATGCTTAGTGTTTGCATGTGTGCCCGATTTCAAGCTACACCGAAGGAATCACACCATAAGGCTGTGAAGCATATTCTTCGATATCTAGCTCACACACCAACACTTGGATTATGGTACCCCAAGGGCTCGGCTTTTGATCTCATTGGATATTCAGACTCTGACTATGTTGGTGATCGTGTGGACCGCAAGTCAACATCTGGCACATGTCATTTCTTTGGACGATCTTTGGTCTGTTGGTCCTCGAAGAAACAGAACTGCGTGTCACTGTCTACTGCTGAAGCTGAGTACATTGCTGCTGGCTCTTGTTGTGCTCAATTGCTATGGATGAAGCAAACTCTCAAGGACTATGGCGTCAACGTGAAGAATGTGCCTCTCCTCTGTGACAATGAGAGTGCCATCAAGATTGCTCACAACCCAGTTCAGCACTCAAAGACAAAGCACATTCAGATTCGTCATCATTTTCTTCGTGATCATGTGTTGAAGGGCGACATTTCAATTGAGCATGTGAAGACTGAAGAACAGCTAGCCGATATCTTCACAAAGCCCTTGGATGAGAAGAGATTTAGCAAGTTGCGGTGTGAGCTAAATATCTTTGAATCTTTGAATGTTCTTTGAAAAGGACACTCATCCTAACACTTATGCAAAAATTGATGACTTAGATGTGCAACACATGAAGTAAAGTTTTCTTCAATCAATGAAGAATAACACTCTAAATGTGAAGAAATTAACGAAGAATTTGATTCTCAGAACCCTACGACAATTGTACGCGGTCTCTGAAATCATCATTCTTATACGGTGGGTCACGCCACCACCAAAGTTGAAAATCTTCAATTTGAGTTTTTCCTCAGTTTTGAAATTCCTCAGTTGTTCATTTTCTTCAACTTTGCATTGTCTTCACTGTTTCCGTCGTTTTTCTTCGTTGGCTATATATATATATAAGTTAATGTCCTCTACAGCATTCACTTATTGCTATTTCTTCAAGTTGCCTTTTCTGCTAAGTGAATGTGATCGGACCCTTCCCCCTCTATCCTATACTCAACCTAATCTATTCACAAATTCTTCATGTGCGTTCTTTTCGAAACTCGTTCAAAATCTTCACCGTGTCCTTGTCAGCTGAAGAATTTGCGAACGCAACGTTAAAACTTATCTTATCCAAAAAAATTGGTTTTGCCGCTCAAACCGTTTCGCATCCCACGAAAATACTTATCTATTCACCCACGATATCACACGATCACCACTTCTTAGTACGTGGGTGACACATGTCAAGCGAATGAGAAAGGTCAGGGGCACGTTCGTCCAATTTCTTCGGGCGAACGGTTTTTCACCGTGGCTATATATACCCCACCCCTTCCTCACTTCTCTTTTACTCCGCTCGACCTCACTCCAGCTCGAGCTTCTCAAACCCTAGCGCCACCGCTAGTTCATCATCGCTGGTGAGGAAGAGCTTCACTGCCTCGACCTCGTCACCGTCGTACTCGCACCGGCTGCGGATTTCTTCACTCCGTCGCCGCCGTAGCTGTCTTCCTCAGCCGAGTTAGGGCATGGAAGATCTAAACTGACGAACTTCACATCTACACTTCCCAGTTCGTCGTGTTCTTCGTCCATGGTAATTAAAAGTTACTTTTACTGCCCTCTTTGATTCAAATGATTTCTACAAAATCCTCAAAGGTGTTTTTCTTTAAATCTTCACACACTAAACACCTCACATGTCATCTGTTCTTGATTCATTTCTCTAAGCTACATTTTTGTTCAAGATTCCTCAATTGTGTGGATTCAAAATCTATACAACTCTCGAACCTAAGACAAAGAACGCTTAGTGAAATTCTTCAAGACTCATCTGGTCAAATTCCTCAAACTTGTTCTTTTTACAAAACCTTCTGAGAACGCATATGACCTCTCCAAATTCCTCGCAACTATACTCTGTTCACAGGTACTCATGTCCGCTGCTGAATCACTAGGTTGTCATCACCTTAACTCATTTGCAGCATTCCTTGAAGAAAAGTTGCATACATCTTCAAAGAATTCCATTGTTCAAATTCCTCATCTGAAGAAAATGGCTGATGGAAAGAAGCCACAAAAGGGAGGAAAGAGGCCTGAGATTAATACTGCTTTTGAAATCCCTGATGACATATATGCAGATTACTGCACTCCTGATGAGGCCAAGTTTGGCAAAGACGACAAAAATCAGCGCAAGGTGCACATACAGAGGATAGAAAGGAGATGGGCAAGAGAGTGGAGGGAGTACAGGTATGTTACTCCCAAATACATGAAGAAATTCGCTCTGAATCCTCCATGCCCAAGACCTCCATTGGCACCTGGACAAGAAGCGGATCCCACCAGCCTCAAGCGCGGTGAGGACTATCCTGATGAATGGGCCAAGTGCCAGGCCAAATTGGCCAGACAAGCAAGAGAAGCAGTGAGGAAATTCAACGAAGACTCTGCTGCTGCTGCTGCCACAGCTGAGGCCTCTGCTAGCAAGCCGAAGAAGGCCATGGCAAAGGAGCCTGCGCATAAGCCAAGTGCTTCACCTTCAATGCCCTCAAGGCCAAGTTCCTCAGCAATGCCCTCACGGCCAGATTCCTCAAAGCCCTCACAGCCAACTCCTCAAACTGCTCTTGCTCCTCCAAAGTCCTCCGCTCCTCCGCCAAAGTCTTTGGCTGCTCCGACCAAATCCTCAGCACTAGTGCATCTCGCCACGTGCCAAAGGACTACAGGCATATCTATTGCCTCAGGAGCCTCTGCAAGTTCCTCAGCTGCTCCAAGTTCCTCAGCTGGCCCCTCTCTGCTGAAGAAAAAGACCACTGCGGGACGAGGTCCTCGACCAAGTCCTCACAAGAAGCAGGTCGCCTTCCAGGTGCCCTCTGATGATGATGAGGCTGATGATGAAGAACTTGCTGAAATCATCAAAGACAGACAAGTCAAGGCCTCTAGAGCCAAAGGAAGCAATGTGCCACTGCTTTTGGATCCAAAACTGATCCTAGACTTCATCGATCTCTGGCACAAGGATCCGAACACTCCTTTGCCGGAGATGAACCTCACTCCTGGTCAAAGTCATGTTTTGACTGCCTTCATTGAAGAAGAGAAATGGAAATTTGAGAAGGTCAGGCAGCTAAAGAAAGCTCAGTACAGGAAGGAGCGCTTCCTGAAGAAAAACGTTGTCTCTATGACAACTGAAGAACTAGTGAAGATTCAGGCTGAAATCAAAGGCCTCGGCGATGATTTCAATGCTTACTATGCTGATTGGCAAGGAGCCAAGGTCAGGTTTGTAAAACTGACTAAGAAATTCACTACCAAGGTTGCAGCTTCATCACAACCAGAAATTCCTCAAGCCGAAGCATCTGCTCAACCGACAGAAGAACACGCCAGCACTGCTGATGAAAATCAGGCTGCTGAAGAAAATGTGAGTTCCAGGGCTGATGACTGCATTCCAGCCACTGAAGATATTACAAGGGCAACATCTAGTGTTGCGAATGAAGAACAAGCTAGGCCATCTGAAGGTTCAGTTGATGTGCCTGAAGAAACTGAAAATGTCAGGGCAACTGCATCAGTTGTGCCTGAAGAAAATGCACCAAATTCCTCTGCTCCTCCTGCGCCTACCCCAACTCCAATCCTTCCATCTACATCAGATGTGAAGAAGACCAAGGCTGCAGAGCGTGCAGCTACGAAGAAAAGGAAGAGATCAACTTCATCAGATTCTTTAGCCCCGAAGAAGATGAAGCCATTGACTAGCTCATTTGACAACCCAATTGATGTTGTTCCTATCTCAACCATGCCATCAAAGGACCTTGTTCCTTTTGATGAAGAGTATGTGATTCCAAGTGAATCCGATGAAGACATTCCCTCTACTGCTTCCTCAGAGCAGATGGATGAAGAAATTGAAGCGGACGCAATCCCTTCAACTCCAATTGTCTCCTCGCCCATGCCTCAGTTCACTGCTGAAGAGGCCGGCGTTGAGGAATTGGATGAACAAAATTCTGACGTGGACATTGGGAGTACTACTCTATTGATGAATGATGACTTTTGGGATAGTCAGCATCCCAACTCTCCTCTGTTCACGCCATTGCAGCAAATCCCTCAGTCCCCAGCACATACTGTCCCTTTGGGCTCTGAAGAAACTCACCCCACTTCACCTATTCATGAAGAAATTCCAGCCACTACTGCTGAAGAAACTGCTGTTGAATCTTTGAAGACACAGACTGCCACTGAAGAGGAACCAGAAATTCCTCAGCCTGAAGAACCTGAGATTGCGATTCCTGAGGTTGTGATGCAACTAACTGACACTCCTCAACCCAAGCCAAAGGATCCATTCTCAAGGAAGCAAAAATTCAAGACTGATGATTTCTTCTGCGAGGATGTATTCTGCACTGATTACAACCCCTATGACTCTGCTCGCATTAGGAAGAGGCGTTTCTGGACTGCCAGCCAGGCAAATTTCTATTCCTCAGTGCTGTTCAACAAAGACAAAGTCTTCGATCATGAGCACATTCCTCACGTGGATATGGAATCTCTACCGTGCATCGTGCCAGTCCTCGGTGTTCTTCACGATGCTGGACTGTTAAATTTCTACACTGACATCTGTGATTGGAATGAAGAACTTATTCTTCAATTCTATGCAACACTGCACATCACCGGAGACTCTGAAGATGTGAACTCCTGGGTGCTGGACTGGATGTCTGAAAATACGCACTATAAGGCACCAGCTACTGAATTGCTTCGTGCTTTGCCTCTCAGTCCTCCCCATGAAGCTGCTCATTGCGTCTACAGTGAGCCTGAGCTTATAGATCACTATATGCAAGTGCTGATGAAGCCATTGAAGCCAGGTCGGGCCCCAAGAACAAAATTCCTCGTGAAGGAATTACTCTATGTGCCCAGAACTGTCTATCGCATTTTGACGAAGACATTGAGTCCTATCAAGGGCCATGACTCGAATGAAGAAGAAGTCGTTGGCATCATGAAGAATCTGCTTTTCAATATCATACATGGTGTTCCCGTCAACTTCCATGATTTCTTCATGAGGACTCTGGCCAATGTCGCAATGTCACCATTTGAGTTGAAGCCTTATGCTCCGTGGATTATGAGATACATCAGAACAAGGTCTTCACTCAACTACAAAGCTGATACACTGAACCATTGCAGCTACCTGCCCCCGATTGAAGTCCTCAAACGGACTTTTTCCTCAACTGATGACAAGGGCAAGGTTTCTGCTGTTATAGATGAAGGCATTCATCCATTGGATGGTCAATTTCACAAGGCTGCATCCTACTCCACCAATGATGACTCTGCCGCCAATGCAACCAAGCAAAATCCTCAAGGCACAGCTCCCAGGGTGATGAATGATCGTGAACTTCTCCTCAGTCTTCACCAGAAGGTTGATCGAAATCACAAATGGGTCAAGCGTCAGTTTGGTTCAATTCTTCACAACATGACTGCTACCCACAATGCAGTGAAGAAAAACCATTACTACCTCCATGAAACCTCCAACCATACCTGGGCTGTTCTGTCTCACATTTATAGCGAAGAAGATCTAAAGAAAATGGGTCTCAAGGAAGATTTTGACTGGTCTGCTCCTCCACCGAAGAAATACAAGAAGGTCAAGGTTCCTTCCTTGGTGGCCAGCTCCTATTCTTCATCGTGCGACACCGACGAGCATGAAGATTTGGACGACACTGTGGCAGGCCCTACATCAACAATCGACCCCAACAACGCTGGCGCTCCTTCATCAACTTGATATTCTTCAGGGGCGTTAGTCCTCAGTTTTGATCCTTTTGGTCATTCGATGACAAAGGGGGAGAAATTTGAGTTAGTCTTCAAGCGGGTCTATCTATATGGGCGTTTTTTTAAGTTACAACTCTCGTTCTTCTGATGACTTTGCTGGATTGAGTTGTAAACTTAAACTCTATGGTGGCCTGATACTTTTGCTGTGTTTTTCTGCATGCTTATTCCTCGTTAATATTAATGCACGCATGCTGAATAACATCAGTCACCATATTTCATCATGCATTTCAAATTCATATTATATGTCAAATGCGTGTATGAATTACAAGATATTGGGGGAGATCTCCATGATTCTACTCTTACAGTGTGCATTGCTTCAAAAGCAAATTCCTCACTATGCACATCTTCAGGGGGAGTTCTTCTATATCTTGCAATCAAATTCCTCAATATCGGTATTTACACTTCATATGTTTATCCCCGTTGAAAACTTAACCTATATTGTCATCAATCACCAAAAAGGGGGAGATTGTAAGTGCATCTAGTGCCCCTTAGTGATTTTGGTGTATTGAAGACTTATAGGTTAAGGGACTAATGTGTTTATGAGTGTACACAGGTCTACAAGTCTATGAGGAGTTTGATATTTACAGAGAAAGTCGACCCCTAAAAATGTAGTTCTTCGACTGAAGACTTTGGATTTCTGAAGAATTTCTGAAGACTTTGAAAGTGAAGAAATTTGTGTGACCTTGAAGACTTGGTATTTATTCGAGGAACATGAAGCATGAAGACTTTTGTTTTCGTAGTTTCATTTTCTCTTTCTTGAGTCATAGGAAACACCGTACTGTTAAAGGGGGTCGAGGAAATACTAAGGAAAAATTTCCATGTGATGCTCAACTCAAAATCCTACACCTACCAATCCCTTCGACTGAAGCCATTGAAAATCTCATAAAGTTCAGTCATATTCTTCAGTGACAGAGACGAAGTTGTTTTGGTCTCTGAGGAATTTGTTCTGACTGAGGAGTTAGGAATTCGCCAGAGTGGATTGCCTACACAGTGAGGAACATGATAGCCCTAAGGAATTTGATACTCAAATTTCCGACCGTTGCTATGCCTTGTGCCAGCTGTCCCAAAATATCTACCCACCTAACGGTCATATCATTGAAGGGCATTTATATCTTATCATGTAGGGCTGCTCCCTAGGCTATAAATAGCCGCCCCCTACAACCACTAGCTGGTTGGCTGCTCCGAGAGAAACTGACACTTGTCATTTGAGAGCATCCCATCCTCCGAGGACTTTGAGCGAAAATCATCAAGTGAGGAAACCCAAACCCAAACACCTACAAACCCAAAGTGATTGAGCATCACTGAAGAGATTGATCCTGCGTGGATCCGACGCTTGTTACCTTTGAAGACTGCGCTTCTTCCAGACGGTTAGGCGTCATGGTCTAGAGCATCCAAGAGGAATTGTGGATCGCCGAGTGACCGAGTTTGTGAAAGTTCGGAAGTCACCTGAAGACTTACCACGAGTGATTGGGCGAGGTTTGTGTGACCTTAGCTCAAGGAGAATACGGTGAGGACTGTGTGTCCTCAGGTTTAAATACCTAGCCGCTCCAACACTACAAAAAAATACACTTCCGTGATGATACGTGTTTGTCACAGTAGGTCGCGTTTTTATTCAGGCATGTACATCCATGACAAATTTATGACAGAATCAAGATAGTCATACCTGTGCTGTCGTAGAAGTGTTCCATGACATTACCAAAATTATCATCACGGAAGTGTCCACTTCCATGACGATAAATCGCGCGTCACAGAAGTGCTTTCGTCAAGGGTGACCGACACGTGGCATCCACCGTAACGGAACGTCGTTAAGCTATCGGGTCGGGTTTTGGATCCGATAACCCGTTAACAGCCACGGCCAATGGGGATTTTCCACGTGTAAAATCATCATTGGCTGGAGGAAACACATGTCGGCTCATCGTTGGGACAAATGTCATCCACTCATTGGACAGAACGCGCCTATGATACGTCGACACGTGGCACGACCCATCAAGTTTAAATGGGCCGGCCCAACTAAAGGCCCACAAGATTTTGCGGACCATAATGGGCCGGCCCAGCTAAAGGCCCACGACATTTTGCGGACCATAATGGGCTGGCCCAGCTAAAGGCCCACAAGATTTCGCGGGCCATAATGGGCCAGCCCAGGTAAAGGCCCACAAGATTTTTGTGTGCCATAATGGGCCGTCCCAGGTAAAGGCCCACAAAATTCTTGCGGTTCATAATGGGCCGGCCCAGCTAAAGGCCCACGAGATTTCGTCGACACTTATGGGCCGGCCTAGCTGTAGGCCCACAAGATTTTGAGGACCCTAGTAGGCCGGCCCATTAACTGGCTACCATGTTTTGGGCCAAATGTCGGCCCATATTTGATCCGGCCCATTAATGGCCTGCCACGTTCCGGGCCTAATAATGGCCCATATGAGATCCGGCCCATTAAAAGCCTCGCATGTTCTGGGCCAAATCACGGCCCAGATCAGGTCCGTCCCTTTAAGAGGCTTTGGCCTCAATTATGGCCCATATCAGATTGGGCTCGTTAACTGGACGCTATGCTTTTGGGCCCTCTTGCTAAAGGCCCATTTAGTAATTCGGCCTGATATTAGTTTCGGCCTGTTAAGGGCCCGTTTAACATTTCGGCCCTATATTAATTTCGGCCTATTAAAAGCCCGTCATATAGTTGGGCCTAACTACGGCCCGGTTTGCATCCGGCCTGCTCGCAGCCGATATCTGATTGGGCCAAACAAGGACCGAGACAATTTTGGCATGTTAAAAGCCCGTGATTTGATTCGCACAATCATGGGTCGGGGTCCATTTCGGGCTGCTGCCGGCCCATGAGCTGTTCGGCACGTTTCAGGCCCAACCTACTTCTCAGCCTCCTAAAAGCCCATTGAGTTTTCTTGCGAAAAGAGGGCCGGGGGTTACTCGGCCTATTAAAGGCCCGAATCTACTAGTGGGCCAGTTTGACAAGGCCCATGATGCGGATCATACATCGTGATTGCATGACGGCCCGATTATGTACCGTAATTTTACGGTTTGGCCGGTTTACTGCGAAGACAGGATATATATAGTAAAATAACTGCAGCATCATGAATAAGAAAAAACCTAAACTATACAATAAAGAAATTACGGCATATTACATCCACTGGGCATCAAAGTTCACCACTATGATAATAAAGCACAAGCAGACAGCAGATTACATACACTGGGCATCAAAGATCGCCACCAGTGCAAATAAACACACCGACAAAATAATATACAAAACCGACAACACTTCAATAGAGTTCAACAAAGGTTAGCCCTGCTGGCGAGCTGCAGCGCAACCACCTGAGCAAGATGATGAGACTGCGCTTGTTCAACACTTATATCTTCCTCACTCTGAAAGATAAACAAGCAGACAGATGACAGGTTTTGCACATAAAAGTATCAGTGCTGACAATTCATCACATTTCTTACTTACGAATAAAGTGACACAGTTTAAAATTGCATTAACACAATATGGTATTGTTCAGGTCAAGACATGGCAGGAAATGACATTGTGAAGGAGTTGGCAGCTTCACGACACCACTGGATTACAGATCAAGAACTCATAAGTATCAATGGTTAGTGTGCTGTCAATTTATCCCATTTCAGATTGGCAAATAAAGAGACGGTTTAAATAATAGTAGAATGATATGACATTGTTCATAGTTAAGACATTGCAGAATATGACATTGTGTTGTAGTGGGTAGGTTCACCACACCACTGGATTACGGATGGAGAACATAAGCATACATGCAGTGCAAAAGAAGATCACTTGCTCTGTATAGTTTAATTTACATGGTATGAAAAAGGAACTTGGTTGTACAACTGAAAACTTAAATTGAGAAGGACAAACTTTTGTTTATCAACTACATAATAAACTTTAAACATGCAATTTGATGCAAACACCAAAAATAAACAGCAGTTGCAGTCATGCCTAACCAAATATACACAACAAAGTTTGAAGGCTT
>NC_057799.1:504519275-504525916 GCF_018294505.1 Triticum aestivum
CTACATTTTGTTAAGAGTAAATATAGATGTGATAATATACGAAAAAATGGAGAATATTTAAGATAAGATGAAGAGTGATGCTACATAACCAAGTAGCTATAAATGTATGTGCAGCGATACAGGCAAATGGCACAGCCAAGAGCAATGCACAACTAAACTTCTTCAGTGCCAACCTTATGGTAAGAGTAAATATAGATCTGATGTGTAGAAAATGGAGGGCAAAGGAAAATAAGCTGCAGAGTGATGGTACATGAACAACTACCTGTCAATATAAGTACACTGATAAAGGACAGCATGTACTTACAAGAACAATGCAGAAACCAAAAAAATCATTGGCATTGGATATATTCTACACTAATGTAACCATTCATACAGATCAGATAATTTGGAGCGAACAATTGATAAGCAAGCTATCATGCATACTGCTGTCACATAATGAACAAGGTATGTATGCAAGTACAGTGATACAGGACAACAGGTACTAACAAGAGCAAAGCAGCGGGCAGCATATTTGCGATATCCTGTCGTTCTTTTCAAACCGGAATTCTTCTTCGAGCAGATTTCCTGCAAAAAAGATCCGTAAGGCACATGCGGAAAAGTAGAAGTTCAAGTTGTCATTTGATTTCATAGACAGTACCTCATCCTGGGAACGAGACCAGTGCATAACAAGGTTTTTCCATTCAATGTCTTCTAAATTTAGCACAGGAGACTTCACCGGAAATTCGTTTATAGACTTGCCATCAAAGTGTGATTTCCTCAGGTAACACCGATACTGCTGCAATGCTTCCTTGACAAGCACAAGCAAGCTTTGCTCGTCATGACTATCCAGATTGACCCTCGCCTAGTTACAACAATGTAATGTAAATCATTGGTGTGTTCGATCAGCAGAAAACAGGAAAATAATAACCATGAATAATAGCACTTACACGTAAGTTGGATAGGAAGATGTGAAAATGGTGTTTGTCTTCACTATAATCTTCCCATGATGGGAATATATGCACGTAGTCCCTAACAACATTGAAAGCATTGTCTTTTAAACTGGGAATAAATGGAATGGGGTTCCCATCTGCAGGAATTGGCCGTCTCTGCAGTTGGGATAGGTCTTCGGCCGGTGGACTTGCTGTACTTTTTGCTGGAGTGGGATTTTTCTGTGGTACAGTTGGTGCTATGGCAAATGAAATCGGTATACCTTTTGCTGGAGTGCAGGTCCTGTGTGGTGGGGCTAGTGGTGTGGCCAGTGAAGTATGGGTACAGTCTGCTGGAGTCGGTCCTACGTTTAGTGTCACTGGTTGTACAGCCAATATAAGTGGGGCGCTGTCTGATTTCTCTGGCACCACCACGTTTTTCAAGGACTTTGCTGGTGCTCCTTCAGGTTCGGCAATCACCCTCTTCCTTTTTGATGTCTGATGCACAAGAACAACATTTGAGTGGAAAAACATGGTATGATGACAGATGGAATATGTATTGATAATGGATGGGCATAGCATCTCGAGTTATATGATGAGTAAACTAAGCAGATGGCGGTGCAACAAAGTAGAAGAAATGCAAGACAACATATGCAAGATACGCGCAATCAATAAAACCTTGCCAAATTAGAACAGGCACCTTGATGGGTGAACAGAACAGGCCATCTGCCTTTGACTCCTCGAGGTTAGAATAGTCATTAGGATGATATTCTGAACAAGAATTAACAGGTGGGGAGCGTATGAGTTTCATTGCTTCCAGAATGGCACTCAATGCCTTGGTGCTAATTTTGTAAGTCATTGCAGTGTTCCACAATATTCTTCTGATGCGCGGATTCTGATATTCACTGTAATTGCATATAATATCTGAGAACCATGAAAACATAAATAGTTGTGAGATTATCTTTGTAATGGAGATGATATTCTAATATAGGGGCGCCCCTGTAAACACTTGTGTGCTATCACTGGATTCTGATGAGAGAGCTCATGTGTGCTGTAATATGGCGTGTGCATTTATATAATCTGGCACAAGTACACACAAAAATAGGCTCCAGAAGTAAGGATAGCTGGCAGATGATAGGTTCATAATATACTATATAGTGAGTTTATTGCCAAACCATGATAACAAGAGCACACAACAACTAGGCAGATCATAGTGTACATAACAGGGGTACACCATAACCACGATATATAAATCGGGAAAGTGGAACGGGCTTGAAAATACGGTGTTGTATTGCCGCTAGTAATTGAAAGCCTATCGATCACGTACAGGCCAGCTCTATCAGCTGTTGACTGCAGATGTCCCTGCGCCCCTTCCTGACAAGGAACATACTGTACGTACTAAATACAGAATAAACAAAGAGGAACATGTTAAAGAACAGAAGAGGAAGCATATTCTTGAGGTTCCGCTTCATTGCATACAATGTTGGTTGCCCACTCATGATGAATCACAGCACCCAAAGAAATGCAATTCCATGCTGTCTCTCTATATGTGACAATTTTGAACAAGAGTCATTAGGATCATATTCTGAACAAGAATCAACAGGTGGGGAGCGTATGAGTTTCATTGCATCCAGAATGGTACTCAATGCCTTGGTGCCAATTTTGTAAGTCATTGCAGTGTTTAGCTTCAAGAGTGGACTGCTACTAGTGCGACACAAAGCAGCTACACAGATCATAGTGTAGATATAACGGGGAAAACCGTAAGCATCAGAGTAAAATCAGCAAAGTGGAACTTGCTGGAATATATGTGCTAGTATTGCCGGTAAGGCTAGAAAGGCTTCGGATACCAGCTCTCTTCAAGTGAAGGTGTGGTACTGTTAATATCAGTGTTACTCTCAAAGGCGACATAGCTCCCCGCATTTCCTTGCTATTCTTATAGGATTCAAGTGGGCAGGTGACTACAAATCCTATTCCTATGTTTACAAGATCCTACGAATCAAAGAGGCTCAAAGTGTCCATCACAACCGACCGTATAGACCTCTACACTGCAAAAGTCCCTGCTCATCTTCAGTACAAGGAACATATTGTACCACTATCATACTCCCTCCGTTCCAAAATATAAGTCTTGGTAGAGATTTCCACTATGGATCACATACAAATGTATCCAGATACATTTTAGAGTGTAGATTCACTCATTTTGCTCCATATGTAGTCCATGGTGGAATCTATACAAAGACTTGTATTTAGGAATGGAGAGAGTACATATTAAAGAAGAACGGAAGAGGAACATGGTAAAGAAGAGCAAGCAGATTTTGGATAATAAAATGTTGGTTGCGCAGTGCCCACACATGATGAACCAGAGCGCATTAAGGATGCAACTCCCAGCCGTCTCTCAACCATTTCAGGCGGTTGGATGAAGATCCTACGTCTCCTAACCCATCTTCTTCCTCGTCTCTGATTCTTCCCATACAGAACACCGCACGGGCTGCCGGCCGAACCACCGGGCCCCGCCGCATGTGTTCCTCCGCCACCCCCACCACCACCCCCGCCCCAACCCCCACCCGCGTCGAGTTTTCTTCGTTCGACGAGGCCCCACAACCACCCGAGCCCCTTCGTTCGCACCGGCGAACTCCGGCGAGCTCTGAAAAATCGACTGACCCAATTTTGAAATTTAGTCTACTGTGATTTAACTAGTGTGGAATATAAAAGGGGAAAACCATAAGCATTGGGAGTATAGTGTTGAGCGTGCCATGGCGGATCTGAAGGTGCAAACCGGACAAAGGCAACTTCGCAACCAAGACAAGAAATCAGAGTAAAGCAGTGGCGTTCTATTTTCTTGCTGCGATAAATAAGTTGAGCAGATACGAAAGAGTACCGCCTCTGGTGCGGCGCCGTGTACGCATCTGCTGAGAATTTGACGGTGCTACGGTAGCGATGGTTGTCGGTGGCGTGGAAGCAGATCTAGGAGGGTAGACGGTGGCGGCGGGGTGCGGTGGACGAGACGGTCGTAGGAGCTGCGTTGGCAAGGTGGACGACGGCGGGGATGAAGCGAGAGGACGGGATGCAAGGATCCCGGTCCGAAGCCGTGGATGAGAGAGGTCGATCTCTTGTAATGGACGGCGGCGTCGGGGTATCAGCTCCGGCATGGTGGAGGAGGACGGCGGTGGATGGGGTGGCGGACGGCGGCGGACGGAGGAGGGTGGGGTGGAGAGGGTGTTTTGGCGCCCACGGAGTACGAATGGGGAAAAGGGAGGTAGAGAGGAAGGGGAACCATGTATTCAGGGCGCGCTTGTCTCAAATGCGAGGAAATTTACAAACTTAGCCCCTGTTTCAAATTTCTACTACATCACAGCAACATTAGTCGGTTGGGGATAGGACGGTAATCTCGCATACACCGAATATTTGCCAACGAGAGTTTGTTTTTGGCGCCCACCGTGTATGAATATGAATTGGGGAGGGAGTCGATTTCGGCCGAGGACATACTGTGTTTTGGCGCCCACCGTGTATGAATCCAGGTGAGAGGCGGTTACGTCACGTTTGGGTGAGATTACAAACCTACCCCTACCGAAACCTATAGAAATCCAGCAGATAGACTTTGCGTGGCAGGGATAGGCAGTAGTGATTTCCATCTCGCAGATTTTGGTTTTGGGCGGTTACTGCGACTTTCCCCGCTTCGTTCAAATTTTGCAGAGTGCACGTTTACCGTGCCAACTCAATTCGAATCCCGTTTGTATTCTATTTTTTTCGGGCGGGATCCATTTTCAACGAATTACATTCCATATACATCATTTGTTTATATATACTTTCAAAACCACAACACCATTTATACATAAATATGGTTTACAAATGGCATGATCTCAGATTCATAAGGTTGTATCCATCAATTTGGATTTTCAAATATTTGAAACCACTTTATGTTGAAATCCAATGTATGCATTCCTCGCTAACTGTCTCCAATTAATGTGTGTTTCATGCGGTTTTTTTATACTTCTCAAACATGTATAATGTGTTTCACACACGCAACATATAGTGTAATCCCGTTTAGACATTAATTGCATATAAACCATGCATTGTTTGTAATTGAAGAATCTATGGATCACCAATATTGATAAATTATATAACATTACACGTGTGCCCAAATTCAAATGAATATGCATGTTTGATACACCAATTTGCGTTATGATATTATCGATGTCGTGATCTCCAGTTTAAATATTTGAATCCCCTTTAATCCAGATATTCGTCTCATATAGCTATCACTCATGCTTATATAGGACTATCTCTCTAGACCTATACGCGTTCATCGTCTCTCAGGTATCTCTCGTGCTACCTGTATGTCGACAATGATCTTTTATCTTCGTAACACACTGACGGTACTCTCTCCCTCGACCTTCATCACTCTATCTCTCTCTAAGTATATCTCGCTCCCTGCTATGTGTCTCTAACTATGATTCTCCATGTGGAATCTCTTTCTCTTACACAAACACAAAACTTTGTCTCCCGGGGTCTCATTTCTCTCTACTATTCCCATGTGTGCCACTCGCACACCCCTCATACAGAGATGTCTTTCGCTCCTTAGATATGAGAACCTACGACTCTTCCTCTTCAATGTCTCTTTCTCACACACAAACACAAACTCTGTCTCCCAGGGTCTCATATTTCTCCATTGTTCTCTTGTATGTCGCTCACACACACCCTCTCTCCCTAGAGATATCTTGCGTTCCCTCGTATGTCTCTCTAGCTATCACTCTCGTTGTGAAATATATTTTTCTCTCACAGCCACAAAACTCCGTCTCTCTGGATCTCATTTCTCTCTGATATCTGTTTGTATGTGACTCACATGCACCCTCTCTCTATCTCTCTCACACCCACACACATAACCCAACCTTCTGATCCACTCGACTCCTATCTCTAACGCACACTACCTAGCATCTTTATCTTTCTATTTATCTGTTTCTCCATCAACCTTCTTTCTCGCCCTCACTCTTGATTCCTATCACGCACACTACATATGTTTCTCTCTACATGCAGTCAAGTGCCCTCTCACACACATATATAACTTCACCCTTTGAACCACCCGACGGTCATCTCCAACACCCAAACTAGCGGATGTCCCTCTAGCTAGCATATCCATCTCTGTATCTATCTGTAGTTTCTCCGTCAACATTTCTTTCTCGCACGGAGTCTTGCTTCCTATCACCCACACTATATATGTCTCTCCATACATATGCATTTATAGGTTGGTCTCTTTTGCACAATCGTTGCGCCTCACTCCCTCTGCACGCCATAGATGCATGCTCCAGCCCACGCCACTATCTCTTAAAGACAAAAACACATGCTCAATTGTCGGGCCTTCTTCCCTGCATTCTCACATGCATGCATATTGTCATACCGATCCGTCTCTCCCATGTCGTTGATCTTATGACTTATGTCTTCTTTCTTTTATCTCGATCATGCGCGCGCGCACACACACACATCCCACGTATACATGTATACCTCTCACACATGCACGTTCAAGGTCTCTATGTCTCCATACATAGTTAATTACCCTCAATCCTAACGCCACATCGAATCGTTCTCCTCTTTTGTGCACATAACTTCCGCCTGGATGGGTAAAACACACACTCACACTTAACAATCTCCTTCTAGCTACCCCCCCCGCCTCTCACTCTTCCCCTATATCCCCGAAACCAATAAGACCATCCCTTTGTTTAATTCCCGCCTACATGCACCATC
>NC_057799.1:504526458-504560997 GCF_018294505.1 Triticum aestivum
ACACGCACGCACACCCCCCCACACGCACTAAGACTCCATCTCTCTCTCTCACACACACACACACACAAACAAACTAAGACTCCATCTCTCTCTCCTCTCTCTCTCTCACACACACACACCCCACACACACACACTAAGACTCCATCTCACACACACATGCTCTAGGCGGAGCATTTGTTCCTACCACCCTTCATCCAACCTTACCCGTATGATTAACAATCACCTTTATTTACTTGCATAACATGGACAAATTCCACTTTACTTTAGTAGTCAGCAAACTTGTCATCTGTACCCTTATAAAAAAATGAGTTGGCGGTGATGGTGTGCCTGCCATCTTGTAATACAGACCGTATGATCTATATCTGAGGATAGAAAGCAAACTATGATAATTTTACAAAAGATACCCGCACCTCTCTCCACATCATTGTCTCCCGCAACCTCATTGCTCAGCAATTAAAAAAGGAATAAGTCTCTGGAACAATCTAGCATGCATGGTGGCCGCTGCCGCCTGCCGACGTCGTCCATCCCCATGCCTCCGCCCATTCCGACCACCAGTCACCACCACGCTCCACTCCTCCTCGCCTTATCTCTCATCTTTCATTTTTTCGATGACATTCTCGAGATACCAGTTTTCCGATAAAATTCTTGAGATATCATTAGTTTTTACACATGGGATTAATCATGCATGGGTCAATCACAACAGGTGCTCTGTAAAAAAATGCATATTGATGTTCCGTGCAATGCACGAGAATCTTGCTTGTAATTATATAACGCAAATCACGAGCAGGAAGTGACATTTTTTTGACACAACCACATTAACATGGCCACGTAAATCACTAGCTAAAGTAAATACCATTATACTTATATCCCGATGCAAAAGGTTGAGTACATGTCCGAAGAGTAGAGTTGCACACATGCACTCTGTCTCTCAGAATCTCTCACACACACACACCAGTTACGTGACACCCACTTAAGCAGACACGTATGTTACAATTTGTGCACCCGCGGGTACACGTGATGCTGCGCATTTATTTAAGCCGGAAGGCGAACCCAAACAGTAGCTGCATTCATTCCCCTCCCGCCGCCTCTTCTCTGGTCACCGTCGCCCGGTAGCCATGGGCCGGCCGAAGGTAACAACATACGCCATACTCCCGCCGGAGCGGCGCTTTAATATGGGAATTTTAGTGGTCATGCATGCATCTTTTTGTGCTAGCAGTCCTATATAAGGGTTGACCGGTCGCTTCCCGCGGACGTGCGCGGGCGGTGGAAGAGGAAGGAGAAGGGAAGCGGGCTGTGGAGTACGTTTTTACCACAATTTCTTAGGAAACTGAGTGCAATAATTGAGTAGTTTTGCAAACTACCAGTACTACACCTGAAACGGTTCAAAACCTATACTCCCTTGCCAGCGCGCGCTTCCCGCGTGAAACGGTCAGCGTCGCCCTAGAGCGTCAGTGCCGCATTAATGCCCGGCCAGAGCGGAGGCGACCTCTCACTGGCGCCAGTTTTGAAGTGGCGCGACGGCCGAGAGAGCGCCGCTTCCCAGTGCACGCGACTGCTCCGCGTCGAGACTGGCCATAGGCCCTGTTTGGATCCATGGGTTAGAGTTAGTTTGAGCTAGTTGGGGCTCAAATAGCCCTAAAGTATCCAAGCATGAGGGTTTAAATTGGAGCAAGTTGCACCGAACCCACCAAAAAAACTATCCCACCCAAGAGGTGCTAATTGGAGATAGTTCTCATTGGGACCACTGAAAAATCACTTTTCTCTCTCCATGAAGTGCATTTATTGTCAATCTAACCCTGTCACCCAAACACCTCTTTGGCTACAGTTAGTTTAGGGTTAGTCATGAGTTAGTCTAACCTCTAGCTAAGTTAGAGTATCAAACAGGAGCAGTATAGGACATGCAAGTTGCTCAAAGCATACTGGCAAATTCGTACGTGAAAGGATTTTTTTTCTTTTTGAAAACGGAACGTGAAAGGAATTTTTTTTAGAATGCTCTTGGCATGTCGCTAACATGTGATAGTTAACCGACCTCAATAGACGGCAGAAACGCCAGCCCGCCGCACTTTGATAAAGACGAGGAGGGAGAAGCGATACAGGCTGCTCGATTACTAGAGATAGGTGTCGCACGGAAGCCAAGAAATATGGTGATAGCTTGGGTTAGCCATGTACTAGTATGATGTAACTACACTGCGCTACCGTGTTTCGTACTCTTCGAGTCCACTGTGGAGATGATTGGTTAATTTTATGTCGCTGAATAATATTAAATATTATGACTGCAGACGCTCCACCACGAGGTTCCTTGCTCCTTCTCGGCCGTCCGGAATCTATGTTCTTCCACTCTATTTTTTTACGTGAGCTTTGTTCATCCTTTTTCCAACACGCGAGACATCTAGCATCAAGGTGCACGTGTTATGCAAGGATCGTTCCATCTATATGAAGAACACGTGGGACTGGAACTACGAGACGGACATGTACCCAGGAGTGGACGTACGAACCTGAGTAATGTAGCACAGTAAGTGAAGTAGAAAGGCACAAATGGTATAAACATGCGTGGCATATAGGGTGTGCTCGGTTGCGTTCTCGTCTCAGCATAGTTGTTCCCTCTTCATGCATGCTCAACTCAACACCCCTCTTCATGCATGCTCTCTTCATGCATGCTTCTAGTGTATTTGTGCTAAACTAGTGTGGACTCATGCACCCTCCATACACTCTACCAAACACCCAAAAGTAGGTCGAGAAGGGAACTCTTGGGCGGCATTTGTCTCTTACTACGTACTACCACTAAATGTTGTACGTGCAATGCACGGTGATGTTATGGAGTACGTACCTAAGTACTCTACTACTACTATATTAGTTGGAGGCACATATTAACTTTTATATTTGTTTACGTGTATGCCCCGAGACCTTCCAACTAGACGTGTCTTTCTCTCCAGGTCGCACTTTGTATCGTTCATACCACTAAGTACTACTACGTGTGGTCTCCGACCCAGAAGTGGAAGAAGTGGAGACGATGTACCACGCTGTTTTTTTACGCTGGGCTCTACCAGACTGTTCATGTCCCACTCCTTTCGCTGACGTGTGGGAGATCCAGCACGTGCCGTGTTTGGCACCCTTTGTCGTAAGAGTTGAAACACTAGCATTGATCAGAAATAAAAAATAATTATAAAATCGGCAGTGATACTATTTTTTTGCGAACCAATCAGTAATGATACTATACCACGCCGTTTCCTTGCTCCTCGATATCGGAAAGAATACTTCCGTTCGCCAACATGTGGGACGTCGACCATCCTGGTCCACTTGCCATGCACGCAGAACTCCAAGGGAGAGTCACCCAGGTCGTCGCGCCGCAGTAACAATGACTAATGAGCCGTCAAATCACATGCCCACTTCCCACTTTGAAGTGGCCCGGACGAAGGAACCATCATGACTTCGTTGAATTCCGCTTCTTGAAGAAAACTACTGTACCAGCAGTATTGCTAGCTACAGTAGTTACTCCAACAGAGGCCTCCTTTCGTTCATAGGATAGGAATATGAAAATCATAGGAAGTGAGATGACATGCATCTCAATTCCTATAGAGAAAGAGATGTCATTTGATGCTTAGGATAGGAATTTTTCCATTTAGTCTAGGCTAATGTACTGGTAATTTGCTCTAAAAACTACAGTAGTAACTAGTAGTATTGGTACATGCTCGTACTCAGACGCAGACACACACACACTAACTACTAGTACTACTACTTCTCACATGCTGGCCAGACGCCGTCGTTCTCCTTCCCGGCTTTGTCGGTGACACCCCACCGTGCTTGGATCTCCGCCGACCTCTCCGCAGCAGCGCGTGCGTCCTTTTCTTTCTTGCGGCAGCGGGCCTCTCTTTTCTTGAGTGCTTTCTGACTTTTCCGCTCCCTCTATGCGGCTTTGGCCGCCTCTTGCTCTACCGCCCATTCGGCCTTGGCATCTTCAAATTCCTCCCACATAGTTGTGAGGTCGCGAGCGGTGATGAACTCGGCACGGCGGGATGCCATCGCTTCCCTACCATTTTGTGTGCGGTCGTGGGCGGCAAGGAACTCGGCGCGGCGGGATGCCATCGCTGCCTTACCGGTTAGTGTGCGGCGCGGTGGCATGAACGACGCTTGGTGAGAGCTCTGGGGTGGAGTGGCCGGACAACCGTATAGTGCATTGGTTTGTCAAGAGCTCAAGGACAGAAGATGAAGCAAATTTGGATTCCCCTTCAATCCTTGTCATTTATTACCGAGTAAAATGCATTGGCGGTCATCGAACTTGTCTTGATAGCTCACTTTGATCATTGTATACGAGATATGGTGATTATACGGTCACTGGCTCGGCGTATAGCTCCATATTTGTCTGGTTGACCAGTCAAACAGTCCGCATGCGCCTCATCAGCTCGTGTTCTTTATCTATCTACGCGGGCCTACCTGTCAATGGAGAAAGAAATATTGTAAAAACCAAAATTATGCGTATGTGGGGAATCAAACCACGGACTCGTCACTGCAACGCACCCTCGTCAGCCAAATGAAAATGAAATACTTCGCGTCGGACACTCATGCTCACGCTGTCAAAGCATGCTAATGCATGCATGTCGCCCTCTAAATCAAAGTCATGCTCATGGCGCAACGCAAATGGCGAGCCCATCACCTGCGCACCCCGGCGGTGCCTGACATTACTGTTTAGACGTTTGATGGAGGCCTATGCAAACGCCGAGCATGTATTCACCTGGCTCAACACCAACGGTCATACTCGGACCGCCTTGCTCATGTATATCGTCCATCACAACGACAATCTATAAAACAGCCTAAGCTAGAGAGGGTACTATGGTAGTATGGTACGGAGTATGTACTATCGTGAGCGACCGATCTTAGTGCCACTGCACACCGAAACCCCTTCCATCGATAGCGCGCGCTTCCCGCCTGAAACGGTCACCGTCTCTCGAGAATGTCAATGCCGCATTCACCGGACTTAACTGCAGGTGCAATTGGTGTGTCACTGACATGCAGGCCAGATGCCCGTTGGGCCCACATGTCAGTAACCCAAACGCATCTGCTGTTAAGTCACTGAAGCAGCGTCCGCATTCATGCCCGACGAACCTACTCCGGTGCCAGTTGTCCATCCGTCTCCCGCGGCTCATTGCAATTTGCCCGCTATATTAACTTGAGCCCCAGCTCCCAGCCATAGCCAAAGACCCACACTTATCCTCCTCCGGTCCCTTCCTTCTGTCGGCACCACTTCAACAATGGCCTCCTGGTGCTCCGAAGCTCTCTTGGACGTACTGTCGCAGGAGCAAACGAGGGACATCGGCGGCTCCGCTCCGGGCGCGCTCCAAAGCTCTCTTCGACGTACTATCGCAGGAGCAAACGAAGGAGATCACCGGCACCCCCCCGGCCGCCCTCCGCCGCCACGACCATGAAGCCGGCGCGCGTGCGCGGGCGGAGCCGGCAGCGAGGAAGAGTAGTACACGGTAGGTCGCCGCGCTCTGGAGGAGGAGGTTATCGAGGCGGATGAGGAGGAGGCAAAGGCAATGGCCGGCTTTCTCGGGTTCATGGCCAGACATGGTGGCCGGGCGCCGGCGATCGTTTAGATTAGGTTTACAGTAGGTTTTAGTACGGTTTGTGCGAAATATGTAATGAATTTCGTCCAGTTTGTAGGAAAAGTTTTTGAAATGTAATGAATTTCATCCGGTTAATTTGAAATTTGCTTTGTTTGCACGAATTTCATCCGGTTAGTTCATATAGTTGTCGAAAGGTATGCGGGCAGCATCGGATGGCATCCATCAGTGTCCTCGGACAGATGCCGGTGTAAATTTGTGGGCCAGCGCTGGAGATGCCCTAACTATCATGCTATAATCGCTAACAATCCTCCATTATTTGGCAGGGAACAGTTATCCCTCGATCAAAATCAGATCCGCGGTGTTTCGCACTCCTCCCGTGTAAGAGTGTAAACTCTTGCTTACATAAAAATGGAGCAAGTGGACGGCACTGTAGCACGTCATATCACTCGAACTAGCCCGCCTAACGAGCGGGAAAGAACTGCCCTCGTCATTTTGTTCTGGATTTCTATCGATCGATCGCGCGAAAATGTTACGCTTCACAAGTTATAAAGGAAAAGGCAGCACACTTACGACTCGTACGCGTCGCAACCCCGACAGTCCGGCTCGCACGCCGCTCACCAGAGGGGACACGCGTTGTCTTGCAATTTCACTGATATGTGGGACCGTAATTGAATAAACCGTCGATAGCCGAAATCTAATCGCTCGGCGGGCGTCGGCTAAGAAGAGAGAAACGGGGGAGGGAGAAGAGATCGCCCGCCTGCCACGCACGGACTCCAAGAAATATATGGTGATAATGTGAGGTGGGCCATGCTGGAGTCCGGACCGCTTCCGGAGCCCGCTCTCACCGCCCTGGCCCCTCAAGACGCCAGCTGCCCGCCGCATGCATGCATAGCAAGTACTCCTTATGTGGAGGAGAGAGAGGCATTGACAAAGTCAAGGAGTGGGCTCTGCAAGATCCCGTCTCTACACGTGCTCTTTGGTATAAAAGATAATTCTAAAAAAAGGCATAAAAAACAATTGTGTCTTACAAAAGAAAGGTGAAAAACATTTGAGAGGAAATAGATAGAGAGAAAGTGAGAAAAAGCTATAACCTGGGCATTACATGAGGAAGGAGGGAGTGGTGCACATGCCAAGTTCACTGGGCTGCCGTGTTTCACACTCCTCCGTCGTAACAATGGAGACAATAGCTTTCATCAAAAATAAACAATGAATACTCGTTGCTCGTCCTCTATACCGGAAAGAATACTTTCATTCACCGACATGTGGGACGTCGACCATCCTGGTCCACCTGCCATGCACAAAATTATCCTGGTCTACCCCGGTCGTATCGCAGGCCCAACCTTTTCCACTGTAAGTTGTTCAGACGAAGTAACCATCATGACTTCGTTGAATCCCGCTTCTTCAAGAAAACTTACTGTACCCGCAATACTGCTACCACACGCGAAGACTGGACGGCACTGTACCACGTCATATCACTGAAACCCACTAGGCCAAACTAGCCCGCCTAGGTCATCTATTTTGGAACGGAGGGAGTACGTCTCTGCACTGCTATGATTTTGTGTTGCACGTTCTCTGTACTTTTGCTACGATTTTCCTACCCTATGAACCAAATGAGGCCTGAATGTATGTCGACTATTGTCTGATCGATCGCTAAGCCTACAATTTTAGGAGCTAGGGCTATTGGTCGATCGACGAGGGATAAGTATAAGCGTTCCACGAGCTCATCAGCCCCAACGTTTCTCTTCGGTGAGTGTTTTGCAAGTACTATAGCTCGCACAGTAGCTAGCCTACTAACACCAAGAATCATCAAACAAGCCCTGCTGATATGATAAACAGTTTAAACTTACATCTAAGCATGCCATATATTACATCAAAAGCTGGTGAGGATACATCTGTTTCCATAACTCGGAGAGGGTTCGCGTGATTCACTATCAAACAAAAGTAGCAAGATCCGCCCACACAAGACAGTGCACTAGCCCTAAGATGGTTTGATAACACGCATCGTTCTGGTAATTAAACACAGGGCAATGCAAACTACCCTGAAGGATTAGCGTGACCAACTATTTCTGGTCATCGATCTCTCGTGCAATGACCACAGCACGGACAGTGGCATGGGAATCGATTTCTGGGGCGATGTCCACAGGACTGACCGCGACATCGGAATCGATCTCTGGGGCGATGTCCACAGGATGGACAACGGCATCGGAATCGATCTCCGGGGCGATGCCAATAGGACGGGCCACGACATCGGAATCATCAAGGACGTCCACCGGCACCTGCACAACCCTAACATATTAGCAAGCACATTGCAAATAATCAAAAACCACAACTATGGTAATAAGCCATTATTTTTTACCTTGTGCAGCTTACCGGGGGATCTCATCCCTCCGGGGGCCATCTCCTCGTCCTCGATGGGGGCCATCACCTTGCCAGGGGAATACTGCTTCTCAACGGCGACTATCTCCTCAGACTCGGTCTTGAGCCTCACATAGGTGGCAATCAGAGTTCCTGGGGTAGGCACGGTGGGGCCCTTGCTGTTCTTCCAACTTTCTTTGAGGAGTTCATCCGCCAACGTCCTCAACTCTTTGGCCAGTGCTTGTTTCTTGGAGTTCTTCGTCTCCATGGGTTGGCCCGCCAACATAGTCAACTTGTTGGTCGGTGCTCGCTTCCTGGAGATCGCTGTCTCCAGTGGGTTGTCCGCCGGCAACTCTTTGCCTAGTGCTCCAGGATCCATCAATGAACTAAGAAACAAAAAGCAATCGAAAGGAAAACACAATCGCAATGAAAACGGGAAAAGAATAGGATGTGAGAATCGGTCGGTGCTTCACAAAAAGAAGATTCTTGGAATGAAAATATAGCAGCATAACTAATTCGCCCACCTTTCCTTCATCAGTACAGAAGAAAAATGGCAGAAGTGAGTAGCCTGGAGTGAGGTTTTCTTCAAGAAAGGGAAGAAAGGGCTTGAACGAGTGTTCCAGTGAAATGATGGTTGCTTCGTCTAGTCCAACTTGGAGGCCACCTTACCACTGCTGGTAAAGGTGTGGGTTTTGTGATATGACGGGTCATGACGGCCACACCGGGGTAACAGGTGAGTCTTGACTGTAGCACCTCGCTGTGATTTGGTGGATGGCACGCGGGCCCAAATGCTTTGAAATGTCCCGCATGTAGATAGAGCGGCTAGTCATATAGGAGTGCTCAATATTGTGCACCGCGACCAAGGCAGAGAGGAAAACGAGAGAACTACATAATTAATGCATGAGTTTAATTAGGGTAGTTTTGTAAAGTACGAGATACATTCCTCCAATCGCAAAATGCCTTGGTTCATGAGATTTGAGATTTGAGCCCTATAAACCGGAAGGGAGGGAGTACTGCACACGGTGTAGTCTAGTCACTTGTTGAAATCTCTAGAAAGGCAAATACTCCTTTCCGGTTTACAGGGCTATACTACTCCCTCCGTCTAGGTGTGTAAGTCATCTTACGAAAACCAAATAGTCCCAAAACACTTAGGCACGGTGCATTAACTTCTACCTTGTTTCTTGTTTCTTGACATATCAACCAATAAGAGATGAGAGGTGTGCATGCTTTTAATGACTTGCAATGGCTAGTTCATTGCATGCAATGCTATTAATTAGCAAATAAACATTGGTGACCCCAGGAGGAAACGGTGCTAAGCGCGTGGACCTATGCAGAATTAGTATCAACCAATGGATAATGGAGTTTAATTGTTAAACAATAGCAATTTTGTCTCATGCAAGAGCCTGGCTAGTACTTCAAGGAACTGCACCACACGAGCGTTCGCAACTGCCACGTTCGGGTTGCGCTTGGCTCTTCGCCTCTTCGAGAAGACGAACAATGATGTTACTCCTACTTCTACAGTATCGAATCCACTGCTGCATGTCCGTCCACCTCGTGCGGGAGGGATAGCGTGTAGCGAAAGCTTCTACTTACTGCTCCTGCCTTTGCGTCTATGACAGGTGGGCCCAACAGGTGGTTGGCCCTCCTGTCATGCAGCCAAAGGCAGGTGCAGTTAAGGCACCGGAGCTCAGTCCGCGAGGGAGAGGGCGTTGTAGTAATCAAATTTCTCGGTCTTGTACGAGTTGACGCGACACATCAAAGCACTGCACTCGATATAAGTCTTTTTACACATTTAAAATGGGCTACTTCGTATGTAGGAGTAGACATATTCTGCTTCGTATGTGGTCACTTGTTGCAATCTCTAAAAAGACTTATATTTGGAAACGGAGGGAGTACAACGCATGCATGCATGCCATGACTTTCCTTTTGATACTTGCATGTGTTGATTTGATGCACCTTGCCAAATTTTGACTATAAATTTAACTAACCAAATTTTCATGCATGTCACAAAAAATTATGGGGCTGTTTGGATTGTGACTATGTTTGTCCTATGTTGCCACATTATTTTTGCCACACTTACCACACTTGCCTAACCTGAGTTGCTCAAATTGTTAGACACACTTTGGCTTGCCTAAGGGAATCTTGCCACAATTTTTGTGCCTATGACATGTGGGGTTCACTGCTAATAAAAGAATTCTTGTCTTAGGTGTGGCTTATAAAAAAGACTTATATTTAGGAACGGAGGGAGTAGAAAATATAAATAATAATGCATGTTGGGGCAACCCACGTTTCCGCTAATTTTAGCCGTGGGCTTGTTCACAATCTTTACAAGGGGTTGGTTGTTCATTTAATGGAGGGACTTGTAGTACCAGACTTGAACGATACAAAGTGCGACCTGGCACACCGTAACACCACTTGGAACAAGCAGGTAGCTATCTCAAAAAACAATCAACAACTAAAAAAAACCGCGACCTGGCATGTAGTAGTACACAATTTTAAACGATTGTTTTGATGGACTGAAAAAGGAAAACTACCCCACTACGTATATATAGGCCGGAGCCTCCGCGCTTGCTTGCTAGGGTTGCTCTATTCACACACTCTCATCCTCTCCAGATCTAAACAAGATAGGGGTAGTAACATTGTCTTTCTCCCTTCAAAAACACTGGCTTTCTATCCTCACCGCTGGTTACAGATCCGGACGTATCCCCCTCCGCCGGTGAAGGGGAGGAGGGGCAGCGTTTAGGCCATCGTTGACAGCGAGGGAGGAGACCCATTGCCGGCCACACCGTTATCTCTGGCCGAGCGCCGGCGCGGGAGGTCCTCCGATCCCTTCGTCGTTGCCTGTGGGCGGATCCGGCCTCCCGCCGTCCACCTATCCACATCCCGACGACCTTCAGGTATATCTTCGTTCGAAACCGCCTTAGCTCTACTTCCCCAGCTCACTACGTCGCTGCATGTGCATCATTTTCTACCTCTCAGCCTCTCTCGATCGGATGGTCCAACGTCACATTTTTTTCTTCTATTGTTAGAGGTAAAGCTACTTCATGGAGTCGAATCTTGTACTCCCTCCGTCTGAAAATACTTGTCATTGAAATGGATGTATCTAGATGTATTTTAGTTCTAGACACATCCATTTTGATGACAAGTAATTCTGGACGGAGGGAGTACTTGGTTCAAATAAGAAATAAAGTGGGGGTGGGGGAATTTAGTATGTACTCCCTCCGTTCAGAATTACTTATCTCGGAAATGGATGTATCTAGAACTAAAATACATCTAGATACATCCATTTCTGCGACAAGTAATTCCGAACGGAGGGAGTACATCGAACTTGGTACAAATAGGAAGAAAAGGGAGTGAAAGTAGTACAGACTGGTCATCCAACCGGTCTCTTGGTCGAAAAGGGAAATATAGGGGTAACGCTATACACAGTGGTATGACCAGGACTAGATTTGCTATCCACACATAGGAGTAGGTGGCTAGAGTGAACAAAAATGGGACCAACCCAGATATGTTTCTTGGATGTTTGTTTCTCGGGGCAACAAACTATGAATCACCACTTTATGCCCCTGTTTACGTACATGGTGCTGGACTGCTGGTGCACCCACTATCCCATGCCCTTATACCAAATATTTAGGCTCCGTTCGGAATAAAGGGGCAGAAAACATAGGTCTTGATGAAAATAGAGGAATAGGAAAGGAATGTAGGTATAAAACTATGGAACAGCGAACCGGAGGAAACTCTCAAGAGAATGTGTTCGGATGGACTACGAAATGTACAGATTTGTTTTTTTAGAGTAGCATGCTTGGCAGTATGAGATGCTATTTGTTTATTCAGCTGCACAGTGACTACTCTTGTCCTCACCTCACGTACCACATATAGGTTGATTTTTTTATTCCGGCAACACAGCACAGCAACCTGTCTAACGCATGGCAGCGAGCGCCTGCCTCGGGCTTCCGCCCAAAAAATGAGCAGCGCGTGGATGTTTCTAATCCTATGGAATCAGTACTACCAGAACAGCTTTCCTATGAAACACTATTCACCTTTCCCGTGTTCCGAATGGTTGGAAGGGAAAGAATACCGTAGGAATTGTGTTCCTACGAAAATCCTGCACCAAACCTGTGAACCGAACGCAGCCTTAGCTGTTCTTAATCTAATGTCCCTGGTAAAAATGAAGCCATGCCACTGTTATAAGCCATGACAAGTTTAGCCAAATGTTTTTGCCTGTAATTGTTTGAGACTCTGACTGTTTCCTCTGTGCCTTTTTGTGCAAACAGGGATATCCAATTCACCTGGTTGCTGTTGTGACCTTTTAGTGCACTGCACAAAACTCTTCTTAAAAGAAGTGACTTTTGTGCAGTTTAACTGGAATGTCAGAATGGAACAGTTGGTTCATTTTGGTGGAACTGCACAAAGGGAGATCTGTGTTCCAATCCTCATCATCCATATTGGCGCCATAACCTTCCTTTAGGTAAGAATGATATTTAATGCATGTGTTCATCTCTATTTTCCGACTGTCATGAGAAAATAATGTTGTTTTTTACTAGTACACGTATACTCCCTCACTGTCAAAACCAATTATGAATTAGAAGGCCAATCATGTACTTGGTTTCACCAACTGGTGAGGAGAAAGAGAAACAGAGCATGAAGAGGAAGAAGAAGAATAAACAGTGCCAAGGCGATCTTCCTGAAGCCAGAGGCCTCAGTCGAGGCCATTCAAGGGCTCCGGCAACGACTACCTTACATGTGAGACGATCCTCCAGGGAGCCCTTCCACTTCTGCTGTCTCACTTAATTAATTAGGAGTACTTAAGTACCACTAATTTATTACTGCCTAATTTTCCTGTTAGAGTTAAACAAATCTTTAGTAGGACCCTATGCTGAATCATGTACGTGTATATGTTTGTCTATGGAGGTGAATCATGTGGTGGAGCGGGGAGGGAATATTATTAGTGTCATGACATAATAGTGCTATTGTTTTGCATGTCAATTTATTGCCATTGTGTAACATCCCAAATTTTCAATTTGGTATGTTATACATAGATCATCATTGCATATCATATTTTATTGCATTTTGACAAATCCTCGATAAATCCTAAGCAACTCAAGGACCCTCGGAGAGAGTTGGGGATTTTCTCGAATTTTCATATTTGATTTTCATCAAATAATAAGACGAGGCTTTTGGTTTTAATTATTTCCTCTCCGCAAAAATATTTCATTAAACAAAATAAATGAGAGGAGAAAATATGACTTCTCCAAAACAATTGAAATACTGGAGGAAAAATGTTAAAATCATCTATTTGGTTTTATTCGGATTTTATTTGCCATTTTTATTGCATTAAAAATATTGCATGTTTTCAAAATATTTATTTTGTGTTAAACAAATGTTCACCCTATTCTAGATTTTCTAAATAGACAGGGAAAATTTATTTTATATTTTTTTGACTTTTATTTATTTTTCTACGAATTATTTTCCGCGGAACGTATTAAAAAAAACTGCGCGCGCCCGCGGGGCGAAGCCCAGCCGAGGGCCAGCCGCCCGCGCCCCTCTCCTTCTCCAGCACGCGCCGCCGCCGCCGTGTCCGGCTTGGACACGGGACCCCGCCGGAGCTTGCCCCCTGCTCCAAGCCAAGCACCCCCCCCGAGCCCCCAAGCCCCGCCGCCCTCGCCGCCCCTCGACCGGAGCACGGGAGCCCCGCCGGAGCTCTGCCCCGACGAGGTACTGCCTCGCCTCGTTTTGCCGGTTTTCTCTTAAAAAAAACCATTCGTCTTTTAAAAAAACCCTAGATCGATTTTTTTCGGTTTTATTATTTTGCGAGCGTTCACCGAACCGTTCGTTTTAACGAACGCGTTCGTCGGTTTTTCTCTGTTAACGAACGTCCGTTCTTTAACCGTTCGTCCGTTTTTCTTTTTCGTCGGATTTTTCCGCTATTTTCTCAGATTCGATTTCTGATCGAAACTTCGTTTCTGTTTAACTTCTCGCTCGTTTATCGGAATCAGGCAATTCAAGCGCCTAGAGTTTCGTCTCGAAATTCTCTTTCCGTTTAACCTACTCAAACAAGTTTTTGCTACAGTAAAATTTGACCTAGATCCAGATTAGTAAACGAAGCTTGTTTCTTTCGTCGTTTGATTTTCGTTGCTTCTTTCGAGTTGATTCTTTTTGCAAACCGGAGTTCTTAAGTTGAACTTTCTGGTTGGATCTTTCATTCGAGTTTTACCTGTGCATTAGATGAGTACTGATTGTATGCTTGTTTGTTTGTGATAGAGTACCCGGAGTGTGCCGCTTGTTACTTCGAATCACTAGGTTTTGCGGATCATCAGCAAGGCAAGTAACACTTTGATCATACCTTTCCATACCCAGTTTTTATTGCATTAGATCAATCCTCAAACACTTGCATGATTAGGATCTAATTAAATTGTGGGTATTGGGAAGTAGTTGAGGTAGTACCTATTACCTGTTTTATTATCAAACCCTTGGGAGTTACTTCTACGTTTGCTATTATATTGCCATGCTATGCTCGTAGACATGGATTGGGTTTGAAGAGATTTCCATGACAGATGTGAGATTGTTAATTAATGGTTTACTTAATGTGGCAACTAAAACTCACATCTGGGTGGATTGAGGTACCTGGGTATTCCAGGATTGCCTGTTTTTCTTTTGGACCGCCACCCAGGTTCAAAGCGATCATGAGATTATTCATGCTAGAAACTTCCGTGTGCAGCCGCAAGCTATTATGGGCTCTAGCATAGTTGATTAAGTTGTGTGAACTCTTACAGTGGTAGACTAGCAGATGTAGGGGAAAGTAGGTGTAACTGTCTACCCATACGTAAGGTGCAAACACTTCTGAAAGACTGTGTCTCGGTCATCCGTTACTCAAACACCATGTAGTGCGAGTAATCCAACGGAGGAGATCGAGTCTTGTGGGGAAAAGTGCGCAAACCTCTGCAGAGTGTACAAACTAATCATGGTTAGCCGTGTCCCCGGTTATGGACAACTTGAGTATCTAGTATTTGGATTATCATGTGAATCTCATCACCATGTTACTTTTAATTAATTTTGTTGGGTTAATGATGATTCTTAATTGGGATTGAGATGCTGTCAACCATCTCAATGTTTCACAACCACCATGATAGTTAAATAAAATTTATTCCTTTGAGGTAGGATAAAATTGGCTTTTCGCAAAAATTGTAACCATAGAGCTTTCCACCAGCCATATATGCATGTAGTATAGCATTATTATTGTTCATTATTCTCTATGTGTTACATTGCCAGCATATTCTATGTGCTGACCCATTTTCGGGCTGCAACGTTTCATGTTGCAGACTTTTCAGACGACGAGTAAGGTGCTTTAGGTCGTGGTCTTATACTCAGTGATGCCGCTGGAGTTGATGGACTCACTTATCTTCCAAGTCTTCCGCTGTTATCGTTATTAGATGGCCTTAAGCCATATTTATCATACTTATTCTCTTTGGAGATATTCGATGTAATAAGTGTGTGATTGCTACTCTGTTATAAATCCTCCATTTGTACTGTGCGTGTCAGCATTACTGATCCAGGGATGACACTGGTGCACAGCAGCACAGACCATTTGAGGTCTGGTCGCTACACATTGGTTCAATGAGGCAATGTTTTGCGTATTGTCCATCATGAATTTGATGCTACTGTTTGAGTAATATGCTAGTGTCTTCCTATCCTTTCTCACTAAGCTAATGAAGGTTTCACCTTGTTCCTACTTGTGCAAACAGGGATCATGTTGTGCCAATCATACATTTTAGTGGAACTACACAAGACAATACAATGAACTGTATCCCAGCCAGTGCTTTAACTATGCTGGAAGTTCTTGATAATCTTTCGATATAATCTCAGCACTGGTAAACAAGAGTGATTTCAACCATACATTTGAAGTGCACAAAAATATATACTATTGTGTGATTCCAGTGAGTGCTTTATCATCTCTTATGGGACTACATGAATAAGCTTTTTTTCTCAGGTTGGTACGGGCCTAAGGCCTTCATCCATATTAGTTTGCTGTCATCTCTATTTGTATCGTGCTACTGTCATGAGAAACTCCTTTATCTTTGCACGTTAAAGTTCTGCAACCTATGATAAATGGCAATGCTTTGAGTGTTGAGTTGAGCTAATTGGCACTGATTAAATAAACTAATACCTCTCTTTAAGCAAGACTACTATTTTGCTAACTTTACCCATTAAGATAATGAGGGTGCTTCTATTTGTTAGTGTATGTTTCATCAACTAGTCCCACTATTACAGTAATCTCACTCTCTCAATATATGTGCCAACAGGGATGCTCGATTTTGGTGGAACTGCACAAAAACTTTGGGTGCTTCATTGCCTCGACAACTTCCGTCCTTTCCTGTCAGTCGCTAATCTCCGCTTGCTTTCTTCCTTTGCTGTCAGTCGCTTGGCTTATCTCGGCTTCCAGTCAAAGGAAATAGCAATTGATATGCTACCTCACACAGGTTGGTACTGGTCTTTATCCTGATTATTATGCCTGTCATATGTATTGGTAATTTGGTATTGTGCTACTGTTTGCCGATTCCATAAAGGAGTAATTTGGAGCTTGAACTCGCAGGCAAATCATTACATCGGATGATTTCAGTAGAACTGCACAAAATGATCAGATGGACAGGTACTTATGTTGCTGCTATGTACTCCAAAGTTCACTCAGACAAGCATCGATGTTGACAAGAAGTGCCTATATTCATTCGAGTATCAACCAGCGTCAACCAATTTTCAAACTCCAAGTATTAGGAGAGTGAACGCCAAAAATATTGCTTGGTGCATAGCCCAGAAAAACGCAGTCCAGTCTTTGGTCCCAAATTGTGCCTTTTGGTTATCGGCACATATGGTAGCGAACTATATGGCATGGAGTCCAAAGATTCCAGACAAGTTGGTTGACGTGTATATTCATCTAGCACTTAATCAGTCTGCATGCCAAGGATGCTCCATTTCATTTGAACTGCACAAAAAATTTGGGTGGTTCATTTTCTCAACCGCCTCCTTTCTCGTGTGAAATGTAGAATTTTGGCGAGATACAGGACCAAGATGAGCCAGTAAACTAGTTGGATGAAAGCAGTGGCCAAGTTGCTCAAACCTCCCTTGGCACGAGGCCACTATTTGAGGATAAACCTACAAGCAAAGTTCAGATTGTCTGTGCTGCCACTTATGTACTCGAAAGGTTACTCGTACAAGAACTAATTTTAGCAAGAAGTACCTCCGATTGAACACCATTTACCAGTCTGTACCCTAGGTAATTAAAGTTTGTCCATGGATCATATTGGTTGTGATCTCAATCATTTGGATGCATAAACATACTGAACATGTGTATATCTGAATCTTTTTGTGAATTATGTATGAATATTGTCGTGTGATCTATCAATCATTTGGATGCATAGATATGCTGAGCTTGTGTATATATGAATCTTTTGAGTTGTTGATAGTGAATGTTGGCTATGAATATGAACGTGTCCTGTGAACCTGAGTTTGATATGAATGTTTACCTTTTCTGTTGTATTTGTGTGTGAACTTGTTAGTATGCCTACTGTGGGGTATAAAACGCAGGTCTCTTATAAAAGTAATGTTGTGTCCAATTTATGTTTTCCCTTCTAACCACATTATATATATTTATATTATTACTATTATCGTATATTTTATAGAGACTTATATATACATTATAAAAACATCCCATTTGTTATTAACTTATAAAAGTAAATGTTTAACGGAAGTTGGCAAGGAAAATCCTGGTTGTTTTTGACTCACAGGCAAGGAAAATCCGAGTGATTGCGTACAAAAGCTTGCGAAGATTTTAAGGGCCAATTTAATAATAACGCGCTCATTTTTATTTTGAGCAATAACTCGCTAATTTCTTAATTATATATATATAATGTGCGTCTCCGGTTTATTCTTTGATATTAATTGCTCCTTCTAACATAACATTATATATATAACGAGCCCACCTAATACGTGTATTTCAAGGAAGTGCAAATGGGCTGGGTTTTCTTAGAAAATATAAATGGGCCTGATTGACGCGAAATTATTTGTTCACCCAGCCCAGCAAATGGACTGTACATTCTAGAAAACATGGGTTAAATATATGCCACATTTTTGCAAGCTGACATGTGGGCCAATAGGTCGAAGCCTACGCAGGGCGTTGTCAACTTGGTCAACAAATGATTGTGTCATCCACAGCCATTGGATTTATATCCAACGGCCGGCATGCACCTTCAATCTCTCGTCTTCTTCCTCCAGCGTCGTCGGGACCGCCTGGTCCGGCCTCCGGCGGCTAGCGGCTCTGCTTAGCACGCATCGCTGCGAAGCGCTACCCCACCGCCGGCCAGGCTATCCCTCCACCCCTCGACACCTCATGTTATTCTCCACAGACTACAGCCCCACGCCGCAACAGAACCAGTTATAACCCTTCTCCTCCTCTCAATCTATGACTCCACTGCCGCGTTTTCCCATCTCCGAGTCATTCCCGTCCGGGGCCTCGCCGTCGTCCACCGCCTTGCTGCGTTCGGTGCGGCGTGGTCAACAAACGAGAGTCATCGGAAGAGGACTGTACGTGGAGAGCCTGATGGCTGGGACCCACGAGGTCCATGGTCGCACGCAAGGAAAGTTCCTCCTTATTAAGCTGAAAAAAAATGTTTCCTCCACCTGACAGCTGGGACCCACCGGCTGTATCTTCGCATGAAAGGAAGTGCCTCCTTGTTTTGCGAAAAAATATTCATCCCGTTGACAGCTGGGACCCGTCAGATTTGGTGACTGACTTGTGGGCCTACTAAGCGGACGTGTACGCATGGCTTTGTCAACTTAATCAACAAATGATTCTAGCAGCTGGACCGTTGGATGTTAATCCAACAGCCGTGCTCCTTCTTCAACCTCTGTTCTTGCTCCTGTCTCCCGTGGGCGGCACCGCGGCTGTGCTGCCGCGCACCCGAACCAGTGAAGTTTCCCACTCCTCTCCATCTGCGACTCCACTACCCCGTCTTCCCCATCTCCAGGTCGTTCCAGTCTGGGTGTGCTCGGCACGGTGTGGTCAACGTGGTCAACAACTGAGAGTCATCGGAAGATGACTGTATGTGAGAGGCTGACAGTGGGGACGCACCACGCCCATGCATGCATGCATGCAACGGAACGCGCCGAGGTCAACGTGGTCAAGGAACGACTTCCATTGGAAGTATACTGTACGTGGAGAGTCTCAGCTGGGTCCACGGCCGCAGCAAGTAAGTGCCTCCTTATTACGCGGAAAATAATGATTCCTCCAACTAACCACAGGGACCCACTGGACGGGCCACTGTATTTTGCGAAAAAACGTTTGCCCCCTGACTGCTGGGACCCACCTGACAGGCCACTATATTTCACAAAAAAAACGTTCCCCCCGCTGTCAGCTCGGACCCACCGGAAGTGTCTCCTTATTACGCACAAAAAAATGAATACTCCCCCGGCTAGCTGGGACCCACCTTGGTGGGAGGCTGACTTGTGGGCCTACTAAGTTGACAGGGACGAAGGGCTTTATCAACTTAGTCAATATGCACGATTCTAGCTCCAGTGACCGTACGATGTCCATCCAACGGCCGTAGTGCTTCTTCAACCTCTGGTCTTCTTGCTCCAGCCGCCCAAAGCAGCGCCGGTCGTGCTGCATGCTCCTGCCTTTCGTGGCCGGCTGTGCTGCCGCGGAGGCCTCACCGCCCCCTACTATGCCCACCGCTGGCCAGGCCTTGCAACGACGGCAGCCTCACACCGCAGCCGAACCAGTGAACCCTCGTACTCCTCTCCGCGCGGGCTTCCACTGTCGCGTCTTCCCCGGCTCCGCGTCGTCCCCTTCCTAGGCCTTGCAGGTCGTCCACCGCAGTGGTGCTCTCCGCGCGGCGTGGTCAACGTGGTCAAGGAACGACTTCCATCGGAAGAGTACTGTACGTGGAGAGGCTGACAGCTGGGTCCATGGCCACAGCCCAGTTTTTTTGTGATTTGCCAAGTAGGTCGCTTTGTCAGGACTGTTGGGCTGCAAATATTTCAAGACGAGGAGAGCTTTCATTCGTCTGGCTGAGAAAATGGCCCATCAGTAATGAGAAATGGGCTGTACATTTTTAAAACACATCAAACCGGCAATTAGTTTCAAATATCTTTTTTTCATTTCGAGATTTTAAATTACATTAATTTTTATGCGTGGAGAATTTGTTGGATTTTATATTGATATACATTTATTTTTAAAATCAGTTTGAATGTGAGTCGAAATTTCGGGATTAAAAACAGTTCGGACCGCACCGAAATATGCAAAATTTCGTATAATTTTTTAACCGTGGCCACAATATGGGCTGTAATGCTAACAAAAAGAATATGGGCTTCAAAAAAACCTTAATAATTAGCAAATGGGCTGTAAATTATTAGAAATAATGGCAGATGGGTTGTATGCTGTTTTCCACAGATTTGAGGCTTTCCTAAAAAAAGGTTGACGCACAAGAAGTGACTGTTGGATGGCCATCCAACGGCCGTCGTGCTTCTTCAATCTCTGCTCTTCCTGCTCCAGCCGCTCAAACAAGTGCCGGCGGGACTGCCTGCTCCCTCCTCCCCGTGGTCGGCTCTGCTGCCGTGCAGGCCTCACTGCCCCACCGTACTCCCATCGCTGGCCTAGCCATCCCTCTACTCACCCACACCTGCTGTTATTCTCCGGCGACGGCAGACGAACCAGTAAACCCTCGTACAGTCGTACTCCCCTCCGCGTGGGAAACAACTGCCAAGTCTTCCCTGCCTCCGTGTCGTTCCCTTCCTAGGCCTCGCCGTCGTCCACCGCCCTGGTGCTCTCGGCACGGCCTGGTCAACATGGTCAATGACTGACATGCATCTGAAGTGGACTGTACGTGGAGAGGCCGACAGCTGGGTCCACGGCCGCACGCAAGGAAATGCCTCCTTATTACGCGCTAAATAATGATTCCTCCACCTGACATCAGGGACCCACCGAAAGGGCCTCTGTATTTCGTGAAAAAAACGTTACCGCCGCTGACAGCTCGGACCCACCAGCTATATCTTCGCACGCAAGGAAGTGCCTCCTTATTACGCACAAAAAATGAATACTCCCCTTGCTAGCTGGGACCCACCATGGTGGGAGGCTGGCTTGTGGGCCTACTAAGTTGACTGGGACGGGGGCCTTTGTCAACTTTAGTCAATATGAACGATTCTAGCTCCAGTGACCGTACGATGTCCATCCAACGGCCGTAGTGCTTCTTCAACCTCTGGTCTTCTTGCTCCAGCCGCCCAAAGCAGCGCCAGTCGTGCCGCATGCTCCTGCCTCCCGTGGCCGGCTGTGCTGCCGCGGAGGCCTCACCGCCCCTACTATTCCCACCGCTGGCCAGGCCCTGCGGCGATGGCAGCCTCACACCACAGCCGAACCAGTGAACCCTCGTACTCCTCTCCGCGCGGGCTTCCACTGCAGCGTCTTCCCCGGCTCCGCGTCGTCCCCTTCCTAGGCCTCGCCGTCGTCCACCGCCGTGGTGCTCTCCGCGCGGCGTGGTCAACGTGGTCAAGGAACGACTTCCATCGGAAGAGTACTGTACGTGGAGAGGCTGACAGCTGGGTCCACGGCCACAGCCCAGTTTTTTTGTGATTTGCCAAGTAAGTCGCTTTGTCAGGCCTGTCGGGCTGCAAATCTTTCAAGACGAGGAGAGCTTTCATTCGGCTGGCCGAGAAAATGGCCCATCAGTAATGAGAAATGGGCTGTACATTTTTAAAACACATCAAACCGGCAATTAGTTTCAAATATCTTTTTTTTCATTTCGAGATTTTAAATTACATTAATTTTTATGCGTGGAGAATTTGTTGGATTTTTATTGATATACATTTATTTTTTAAATTAGTTTGAATGTGAGTCGAAATTTCGGGATTTAAAACAGTTAGGACCGCATCGAAATATGCAAAATTTCGTATAATTTTTTAATCGTGGCCACAATATGGGCTGTAATGCTAACAAAAAGAATATGGGCTCCAAAAAAACCTTAATAATTAGCAAATGGGCTGTAAATTATTAGAAATAATGGCAGATGGACTGTATGCTGTTTTCCACAGATTTGAGGCTTTCCTAAAAAAAGGTTGACGCACAAGCAGTGACTGTTGGATGGCCATCCAACGGCCGTCGTGCTTCTTCAATCTCTGCTCTTCCTGCTCCAGCCGCTCAAACAAGCGCCGGCGGGACTGCCTGCTCCCTCCTCCCCGCGGTCGGCTCTGCTGCCGCGCAGGCCTCACCGCCCCACCGTACTCCCATCGCTGGCCTAGCCATCCCTCTACTCACCCACACCTGCTGTCGTCCACCGCCCTGGTGCTCTCGGCGCGGCGTGGTCGACGTGGTCAAGGAACACTTCCATCGGACGTGGATTGTACGTGGAGAGGCTGAGAGCTGGGTCCACGGCCGCAGCAAGGAAGTGCCTCCTTATTACGCGGAAAATAATGATTCCTCCACCTGACAGCTGGGACCCACCGGACGGGCCACTGTATTTTGCGAAAAAAACGTTTCCCCCTGACTGCTGGGTCCCACCAGCTACATCTTCGCACGCAAGGAAGTGCGTCCGGGCAAAAAAAAACGATTCGCCCCCTGACTGCTGGGACCCACCAGCTACATCTTCGCAGGCAAGGAAGTGCCTGACAGTCGGGACCCACCTGGTCGAAGCGTACGTAGCACTATCATTCTGGTCGCGAACGTGTACGTACATACTGGTCGATCTAGAGGCGCGCACGTGTCGTAGTAGAGGCGCGCACATAGCATGTACACGTACGTACAGCAGCCAGTGTGCAAGAAAGAAAATACGGCCACGTACGTACATACGGGCAGGGTCTCGAACGCCTACTCGTGCATACGTACGGCCAGGGCTCGTGTACATGGCTGGTTCTGAACGGAGAAACAGCGTCGTCGTCGTGTTCATGGGGAGCCAACCGGCTGGGTCGGAACGGAATGCGTCGTCGTGTTCATCGGGAGGGCTTGGACGGAACAGCCGATGGAAACAAGGCCTGGCGTACCGCAGAATGGAGGAAACGGCCTTGTGTTCGACCGGACACGTTTGAAACAGGATCCTGTTCATCGGGAGGGGTCTGGCATACCGCAAAACGGAGGAAACGGACCTCCTACAGTCGAAACAGGGGTCCTGTTGATCGGGAGGGGTGTGGCGTACCGCAAAACGGAGGAAACGGACTTGTGTTGGAGCGCTACGGTCGAAACGGGGGTCCTGTTCATTGGGAGGGGTGTGGCGTACCGCAAAACGGGACTCCACGGGACACTGTTCATCTCCACCGTCGACCCCTGCCGCCTCCATGGGCTACTATTCATCCACCGTCGACCTCCTCCAGCCTCCACCTGTGACTGTTCATCCACGGGCTCATGTTCATCCAGCCTCCACCACGTGCTACTCCACCGGCTACTGTTCAACCAGCCCTCTCCACGGGCTCCTGTTCAACCACCCCTCCACGGGCTACTGTTCATCCAGCCCTCCACCGCCTACTGTTCATTCTGCCCTCCATGGGGTGGTCCTGTTCATCCTATCCTCCACGGGGTCCTGTTCATCCAGCCCCAACCGGCTCGATCGATCGGGGTCTTGTTCATCCAGAGGCAACACCACGGGGTCCTGTTCATCCACCCCCACCGGGAACTGTTCATCCAAACCCCCCAGCAACGCTCACTGTTCATCCAGAGGCAGCATCGATCGGCTTCAGCTAGCAACAGTAGCGAAGGAATCGCTCGATCGGGTTCAGTTAACAGCCATCGATCGATCGCTCGGGTTCAGTAACGCGTAGCCTGCAGTGCAATCACTCGGGTTCAGTTAGAGCCCAATGCCTCGCTCGGGTTCAGTTAGAGCCAACGCCTCGCACACACGCGCGTACGTGTACGACCTCCCACCGTAACCGGGAACTCCCCGAAATTTTCCTCGCCCTCGCTTCTACCATGGTTTTTTTCCATCATGGACGGCCCAAAGAATGTCATGCAGCTGCGTCTCCGGCCCGCCCAGGACGAAAAGCCCATTTTCTGTCATGATTTTTTGTCATAGAAGTAGGAGCCCACCACATCTATGAAGATACCGGGTTTTGTCACAATTATCGTCATAGAAGTGTCATATGTATGACAGAAAAAAATATTCGTTCGGCCCAAAATGTCACGGATGTGTCTTTTTTTTGTAGTGCAACCAGATGTACAACTGAGACAGCAGTTGGAACTGGTCTACCAAATCATTGTCTTCACCAAGCTTACGGGTTCTATTTCCTCAACTCTTTCATTTCCTCATTGCTGTGTTGTGCACTTATTCATAGCTATGTTTGAAGACTTTGACTGAAGACTTTTCTCAATTTCCTCAGTTCAATTTCTTCAGTCTGTTTGTCTTCATCCTGTGTTATCCTGTGCTTACGCTTTCTGTACTCTGTGCTCGTCTTCATTTCATCATGATGACCATGCTTGTGTTCTGTTATGTCTACTTTTGAGCACTTATTCCGCTGCAAGTAGTTCTTCGCTTAGGAATTTCCTCACCCGCAAATTCCTAAGTGAAGAATTCATAAAAATCGCCTATTCACCCCCCCTCTAGTCGATATAACGCACTTTCAATACATAAAAGAATTCAAAGAAGATTCAAATATTGTTCATAGATAATCTTGATCATAAACCCACAATTCATCGGATCTCGACAAACACACCGCAAAAGAAGAGTTACATCAAATAGATCTCCAAGAGAATCGAGGAGAACTTTGTATTGAGATCCAAAGAGAGAGAAGAAGCCATCTAGCTAATAACTATGGACCCAAAGGTCTGAGGTAAACTACTCACACATCATCGGAGAGGCTATGGTGTTGATGTAGAAGCCCTCCGTGATCAAAGCCCCCTCCGACAGGACGCCGGAAAAGGCCCCAAGATGGGATCTCATGGGTACAAAAGGTTGCGGCGGTGGAATTAGGTTTTCGTGGTGCTCCCTGATGGTTTGGGGGTACGTAGGTATATATAGGAGGAAGAAGTAGGTCGGTGGAGCCACGAGGGGCCCACGAGGGTGGAGGGCGCGCCCCCCTGCCTCGTGGCCTCCTCGGTGATTTCTTGACGTCCACTCCAAGTCCTCTAGATCACATTTGTTCCAAAAATAACTCTCCCGAAGGTTTCATTCCATTTGGACTCCGTTTGATATCCTTTTTCTGCGAAACACTGAAATAGGCAAAAAAACAGCAATTTGGGTTGGGCCTCCGGTTAATAGGTTAGTCCCAAAAATAATATGAAAGTGTATAAATAAACCCATTAAACATCCAAAACAGAATACATAATAGCATGGAACAATCAAAAATTATAGATACGTTGGAGACGTATCAAGCCGGTCCTTGTTGAAGGTCAAAACAGCACACTTGACAAAAAATCGTTGTGGTTTTGATGCGTAGGTAAGAACGGTTCTTGCTAGAAGCCCGCAGCCACGTAAAACTTGCAACAACAAAGTAGAGGACCTCTAACTTGTTTTTGCAGGGCATGTTGTGATGTGATATAGTCAGGACATGATTGATATACGTTATTGTATGAGATGATCATTTTTTGTAAATGTTATCGGCAACTGGCAAGAGCCTTATGGTTGTTGCTTTATTGTATGAAATACAATCTCCATGTAATTGCTTTACTTTACCACTATGCGGTAGCGATAGTTGTAGAAGAAATAGTTGGCAAGACGACAACGACGCTATGATAGAGATCAAGGTGTCAAGCCGGTGACAATGGAGATCATGACGGTGCTTTGGAGATGGAGATCAAAGGCACAAGATTATCATGGCCATATCATGTCACATATTTTGATTGCATGTGATGTTTATCTTTTATTCATCTTATTTTGCTTAGTATAGCGCTAGCATTATAAGATGATCCCTCACTAAATTTCAAGGTATAAGTGTTCTCCCTGAGTACGCACCGTTGCGACAGTTCGTCGTGCCGAGACACCACATGATGATCGGGTGTGACAAGCTCTACGTTCACATACAACGGGTGCAAGACAGTTTTGCACGTGCGGAATACTCGGGTTAAACTTGATGAGCCTAGCATATGTAGATATGGCCTCGGAACACTGAGACCAAAAGGTCGAACGTGAATCATATAGTAGATATGATCAACATAGAGATGTTCACCATTGAAAACCACTCCATCTCACATGATATCGGACATGGTTTAGTTGATATGGATCACGTGATTATTTAGATGACTAGAGGGATGTCTATCTAAGTGGGAGTTCTTTAGTAATATGATTAGTTGAACTTAAATTTATCATGAACTTAGTCCTGATAGTTTTTGCATATCTATGTTGTTGTAGATCAATGGCCCGTGCTACCGTTCCCTTGAATTTTAATGCGTTCCTAGAGAAAGCTAGGTTGAAAGATGATGGTAGAAACTACACGGACTGGGTCCATAACTTGAGGATTATCCTAATTGATGCACAGAAGAATTACGTCCTGGAAGCACCACTAGGTGTGAGGCATGCTGCAGGAGCAACTCCGGATGTTATGAACATCTGGCAAGCTAAAACTGATGACTACTCGATAGTTCAGTGTGCCATGCTTTACGGCTTAGAATTGGGACTTCAAAGACATTCTGAACGTCATGGGGCATATGAGATGTTTCAAGAGTTGAAGTTAATATTTCAAGCAAATGCCCGAGTTGAGAGATATGAAGTCTCCAACAAGTTCTATAGCTACAAAATGGAGGAGAACAGTTTTGTCAGTGAACTCATACTCAGAATGTCTGGGTACCATAACCACTTGACTCAGCTCGGAGTTAATCTTCTGGATGATGGTGTTATTGACAGAGTTCTTCAATCACTGCCACCAAGCTATAAAGGCTTTGTGATGAACTATAATATGCACGGGATGGAAAAGACAATTCCCGAGCTCTTCGCAATGCTTAAGGCTGCGGAGGTAGAAATCAAGAAGGAGCATCAAGTGTTGATGGTTAACAAGACCACTACTTTCAACAAAAAGAGCAAAGGGAAGAAGGGGAACTTCAAGAAGAATAGCAAGCAAGTTGCTGCTCCCGGGAAGAAGCCCAAGTCCGGACCTAATCCTGAAACTGAGTGCTTCTACTACAAAGGGACTGGTCACTGGAAGCGGAACTGTCCCAAGTATTTGGCGGATAATAAGGATGGCAAAGTGAAAGGTATATTTGATATACATGTTATTGATGTGTACCTTACTAATGCTCGTAGTAGCGCCTGGGTATTTGATACTAGTTCTGTTGCTCATATTTGCAACTCGAAACAGGGGCTATGGATTAAACGAAGATTGTCTAAGGACGAGGTGACGATGCGCGTCGGAAATGGTTCCAAGATCGATGTGATAGCCGCGGCACGCTACCTCTACATCTACCTTCAGGACTAGTTTTAGACCTGAATAATTGTTATTTGGTGCCAGCGTTGAGCATGAACATTATATCTGGATCTTGTTTGATGCGAGACGGTTATTCATTTAAATCAGGGAATAATGGTTGTTCTATTTATATGAGTAATATCTTTTATGGTCATGCACCCTTGATGAGTGGTCTATTTTTGTTGAATCTCGATCATAGTGATACACATATTCATAATATTGAAGCCAAAAGATGCAAAGTTAATAATGATAGTGCAACTTATTTGTGGCACTGCCGTTTAGGTCATATTGGTGTAAAGCACATGAAGAAACTCCATGCTGATGGGCTTTTGGAGTCACTTGATTATGAATCACTTGATGCTTGCGAACCATGCCTCATGGTCAAGATGACTAAGACTCCGTTCTCCGAAACAATGGAGCGAGCCACTGACTTATTGGAAATAATACATACTGATGTACGCGGTCCTATGAGTGTTGAGGCTCGCGGCGGGTATCGTTATTTTCTGACCTTCCGAGATGATTTGAGCAGATATGGGTATATCTACTTAATGAAACATAAGTATGAAACATTTTGAAAAGTTCGAAGAATTTCAGAGTGAAGTGGAAATCATCATAACAAGCAAATAAAGTTTCTACGATCTGATCGCGGAGGCGAATATTTGAGTTACGATTTTGGTCTTAATTTGAAACAATGTGGAATAGTTTCGCAACTCACGCCACCTGGAACAACACAGCGTAATGATGTGTCCGAACGTCGTAACCGTACTTTATTAGATATGGTGCGATCTATGATGTCTCTTACCGATTAACCACTATCATTTTTGGGTTATGCTTTAGAGACGATTGTATTCACGTTAAATAGGGCACCATCTAAATCCGTTGAGACGACACCATATGAACTGTGGTTTGGCAAGAAACCTAAGCTGTCGTTTCTTAAAGTGTGGGGTTGTGATGCTTATGTGAAAAAGCTTCTGCCTGATAAGCTCGAACCCAAATCGAAGAAATGCGTCTTTATAGGATACCCAAAGGAAACTGTTGGGTACACCTTCTATCACAGATCCGAAGGCAAGATATTCATTGCTAAGAATGGATCCTTTCTAGAGAAGGAGTTTCTCTCGAAAGAAGTGAGTGGGAGGAAAGTAGAACTTGATGAGGTAGTTGTACCTTCTCTCGAATTGGAAAGTAGTTCATCACAGAAATCAGTTCCGGTGATGCCTACATCCATTAGTGAGGAAGTTAATGATAATGATCATGAAACTTCAGATCAAGTTACTACCGAACCTCGTAGGTCAACCAGAGTACGTTTCGCACTAGAGTGGTATGGTAATCCTATTCTGGAAGTCGTGTTACTAGACCATGACGAGCCTACGAACTATGAGGAAGCGATGATGAGCCTAGATTCCGCGAAATGGCTTGAGGCCATGAAATCTAAGATGGGATCCATGTATGAGAACAAATTGTGGACTTTGGTTGACTTGCCCGATGATCGCCAAGCCATAGAGAATAAATGGATCTTCAAGAAGAAGACTGACGCTGACGGTAATGTTACTGTCTACAAAGCTCGACTTGTTGCGAAAGGTTTTTGACAAGTTCAAGGAGTTGACTACGACGAGACCTTCTCACCCGTAGCAATGGTTAAGTCTGTCTGAATCATGTTAGCAATTGCCGCATTTTATGATTATGAAATTTGGCAAATGGATGTCAAAACCGCATTCCTTAATGGATTTCTTAAACAAGAGTTGTATATGATGCAACCAGAAGGTTTTATCGATCCTAAAGGTGCTAACAAAGTGTGCAAGCTCCAGTGATCCATTTATGGACTGGTGCAAGCCTCTCGGAGTGGGAATATACACTTTGATAGTGTGATCAACGCATATGGTTTTATACAGACTTTTGGAGAAGCCTGTATTTACAAGAAAGTGAGTGGGAGCTCTATAGCATTTGGTTTTATATGTGGATGACAGATTGTTGATTGGAAATGATATAGAATTTATGGATAGCATAAAAGGATACTTGAATAAGATCTATAGAGATAGATCAATGAAAGACCTCGGTGAAGCTGCTTATATATTGGGCATCAAGATCTATAGAGATAGATCAAGACGCTTAATTGGACTTTCACAAAGCACATACCTTGATGAAGTTCAATATGGATCAGTCAAAGAAAGGGTTCTTGCCTGTATTACAAGGTGTGAAGTTGAGTCAGACTCAATGCCCGACCACTACAGAAGATAGAGATAAAATGAAAGTCATTCCCTATGCCTCAGCCATAGGTTCTATCATGTATGCAATGCTTTGTACCAGACCTGATGTGTGCCTTGCTATAAGTTTAGCGGGGAGGTACCAAAGTAATCCATGAGTGGATCACTGGATAGCGGTCAAGAACATCCTGAAATACCTGAAAAGGACTAAGGATATGTTTCTGATTTATGGAGGTGACAAAGGGCTTGTCGTAAATGGTTACGTCGATGTAAGCTTTGACACTGATCCGGATGACTCTAAGTAACAAACCAGATACGTATTTATATTGAATGGTGGAGCTGTCAGTTGGTGCAGTTCCAAGCAGAGCGTCGTGGCGGGGTCTACGTGTGAAGCGGAGTACATAGCTGCTTCGGAAGCAGGGAATGAAGGAGTCTGGATGAAGGAGTTCACATACGATCTAGGTGTAGTACCTAGTGCATCGGGTCCAATGAAAATCTTTTGTGATAATACTGGAGCAATTGCCTTAGCGAAGGAATCCAGATTTCACAAGAGAACCAAACGCATCAAGAGACGCTTGAACTCCATCTCCGGTCAAGTCAAGGAGGGAAGCATAGAGATTTTCAAAATACATACGGATCTAAATGTTGTAGACCCGTTAACTATCCCTTCCATGAGCAAAACATGATCAACACCAAGACTCCATGGGTGTTAGAATCATTACAATGTAATCTAGATTATTGACTCTAGTGCAAGTGGGAGACTGAAGGAAATATGCCCTAGAGGCAATAATAAAGTTGTTATTTATATTTCCTTATATCATCATAAATGTTTATTATTCATGCTAGAATTGTATTAACCGGAAACTTAGTACATGTGTGAATACATATACAAAACAGAGTGTCCCTAGTATGCCTCTACTTGACTAGCTCGTTAATCAAAGATGGTTAAGTTTCCTGACCATAGACATGTGTTGTCATTTGATGAACGGGATCACATCATTGGGAGAATGATGCGATGGACAAGACCCATCCGTTAGCTTAGCATAATGATCGTTAAGTTTTATTACTATTGCTTTCTTCATGACTTATACATATTCCTCTGACTATGAGATTATGCAACTCCCGAATACTGGAGGAACACCTTGTGTGCTATCAAACGTCACAACGTAACTGGGTGATTATAGAGATGCTCTACAGGTGTCTCCGAAGGTGTTTGTTGGGTTGGCATAGATCAAGATTAGGATTTTTCACTCCGAGTATCGGAGAGGTATCTCTGGGCCCTCTCGGTAATGCACATCACTATAAGCCTTGCAATCAATGTGACTAATGAGTTAGTTACGGGATGATGCATTACGGAACGAGTAAAGAGACTTGTCGGTAACAGGATTGAACTAGTTATGAGGATATTTTTAGTCCCCCAAGTTTTCATGAGAAAATTTATTATGATGAAAGCATGCCTCCTATTTATGACGATTATATTGATGAAAGTGGGTTTGGAAGAGTGTCAACTTTAGATAATAATGATCCCGCTATTTTGGAGGGTGTTAAATCTTATTACAATATTGATAAAAGTGGATTTGGAGAGGTCATGACTTTATGTAGTGATGAATCCACTATTTTGGAAGAGGTTTCAATTGATTACGACAACAAAGTTGCTATCTATGATGATTATGGTGATGACATGTATTCTATAAAGAATAATGCTAACCATGAATCTTTTTATCATCATTTTAATTTTCAATCCCATGATAGTTATTTTGTTGAGTTTGCTCCCTTTATTATCGATGAGAATAAATTTGCTTATGTGGAGAGTAACAAAATTTCTATGCTTGTGGATCATGAAAAGAATGCTTTATGTGATAGTCATATTGTTAAATTCACTCATGATGCCACTGAAAATTATTATGAGAGAGGAACATATGCTTCTACGTATCTCAATAATATCAAGTTTCCTCTCTATGTGTTGAAAATCTTGAAGTTTTGCTTGTTTTACCTTCCTATGGTAGTTCATTCTTGCTCCCATAAATTCTTTGCTCATAGAAGCCCTATGCATAGGAAGTGGGTTAGGCTTAAATGAGCTAGTCATATGCTTCATGATGCTCTGTTTGTGTTTCAATTCTTATCTTTTATGTGAGCATCATTGAAATCATCATGCCTAGCTAGAAAGGCATTAAAGAAAAGCGCTTGTTGGGAGACAACCCAACATTAGCCCAACTTTTTTTGTGTCCACATGATTAAGCTACTGTAGTAATCATGTTCCAAGGCTTTTGTTTCAATAAAGTGCCAAGTAAAGCCTTTGGGATAGTATGGATAATAGTTGACTTGATTCTGTGCAAAAAAACAAACATTTGCTTACAGTAACAGAATTGTTTTAATTCACTGGAGCATGATGAAATTCTGATTTTTTTACACATGATTTATTACAAATTTCCCACGTTGTCCTAATTTTGTAGAACCTTTGGAGTTACAGAAGTATACGTAGTTTCCATATTATTACAGACTGTTCTAGTTTTGACAGATTCTGTTTTTTATGAGTTGTTTGCTTATTTTGATGAATCTATGGGTAGTATCAGAGGGTATGAACCATGGAGAAGTTGAAATACAGTAGCTTGAGTTCACAACAGTACCTAAGTGGTGATTTTCTTTATTATACTAACGGAGCTTACGAGTTTTGTGTTGAGTTTTGTGTTGTGAAGTTTTCAAGTTTTGGGTACAAATTTGATGGACTATGGAATAAGGAGTGGCAAGAGCCTAAGCTTGGGGATGCCCAAGGGACCCCAAGGTAATATTCAAGGACATCAAAGCATCTAAGCTTGGGGATGCCACGGATGGCATCCCCTCTTTCGTCTTCAATCTATCGGTAAATTTACTTTAGGCTATATTTTTATTCACCACATGATATGTGTTTTGCTTGGAGCGTCTTGTATTATATGAGTCTTTGCTTCTTAGTTTTCCACAATCATCCTTGATGTACACACCTTTTGAGTGGGACTCACATTAATCATGAATTTATTAGAATACACTATGTGCTTCACTTATATCATTTGAGCTGGGTAGTTGCTCTAGTGCTTCACTTATATCTTTTTAGAGCACGGTAGTGGTTTTATTTTGAAGAAATTGATTAACTCTCATGCTTCACTTATATTATTTTGAGAGTATTGAAACAGCATGGTAATTTTCCTAGGTTATGATTCCTAATATGATAGGCATCCAAGAGGGATATAATAAAAACTTTCATATAAAGAGCATTGAATACTATGAGAAGTTTAATTCCTTATGATTGTTTTGAGATATAAAGATGGTGATATTAGAGTTATGCCAGTGAGTAATTGTGAATTGGTAGAAATACTTGTGTTAAAGTTTGTGATTCCCGTAGCATGCACGTATGGTGAACCGTTATGTGATGAAGTCGGAGCATGATTTATTTATTGATTGTCTTCCTTATGAGTGGCGGTCGAGGCCGAGCGATGGTCTTTTCCTACCAATCTATCCCCCTAGGAGCATGTGTGTAGTACTTTGTTTTGATAGCTAATAAATTTTTCAATAAGTATGTGAGTTCTTTGTGACTAATGTTGAGTCCATGGATTATACGCACTCTCGCCCTTCCACCATTGCTAGCCTCTCTAGTACCGCGCAACTCTCGTCGGTGCATTACACCCACCATATACCTTACTCAAAACAGCCACCATGCGTACCTATTATGGCATTTCCATAGCCATTCCGAGATATATTGTCATGCAACTTGCACCGTTCCGTTTATTATGACACATACCATCATTTTCATATTGCTTTGCATGATCATGTAGTTGGCACAGTATTTGTGGCTTGGACACCGTTAATATTTTTTTATACATGTCACTCTTGATCATTACACATCCCGGTACACCACTGGAGGCATTTATATAGAGTCATATTTTGTTCTAGTATTAAGTTGTAATTCTTGAGTTGTAAGTAAATAAAAGTGCGATGATCATCATTATTAGAGCATCGTCCCATGATAGGAAAAGGATGATGGAGACTATGATCCCCTCACAAGTTGGGATGAGGATCTGGACGGAAAAAAGAGGCCAAAGAGCCCAAACAAAAAAAGAGAGGCCAAAGAGCCCAAAATAAAAAATGAGAGAAAAAGAGAGAAGGGACAATGTTACTATCCTTTTACCACACTTGTGCTCCAAAGTAGCACCATGATCTTCATGATAGAGGGTCTCCTATGTTGTCACTTTCATATACTAGTGGTAATTTTTCATTATAGAACTTGGCTTTTATATTCCAATGGTGGGCTTCTTCAAATTGCCCTAGGTCTTCGTGAGCAAGCGAGTTGGATGCACACCCACTTAGTTTCTTTTTGAGCTTTCATAGACTTATAGCTCTAGTGGATCCATTGCATGACAATCCCTACTCACTCACATTGATATCCATTGATGGGCATATGTAACATCCCAAATTTTCAATTTGGAATGTTATACATTAGATCATCATTGCATAGCATATTTTATTGAATTTTGGCAAATCCTCGAAAATCCTAAGCAATTCAAGGACCCTCGGAGAGAGTTGGGGATTTTTCGCGGTTTTCATATTTGATTTTTATCAAATAATGAAACGAGGACTTTTGGTTTAATTTATTTTTCTCTCCGAAAAATATTTCATATTAAAATATATGAGAGGAGAAAATATGACTTCTCCAAAATAATTGAAATATTGGAGGAAAATATTAAAATCAAATATTTGATTTTATTCGGATTTTATTTGCAATTTTATTTGCATTAGAAAAATTGCACGTTTTCAAAACTACATTTTTGGACCAAGAAAATGTTCATCTCGTTCTAATTATTTTAATTAGACGGTGAAAATTTGTCTTCGCATTTTTGGATTTTTATTTATTTTTCTACGATTTTTTAGGTTTGGCAAAATTATTATAAAAAAAATTCCTGCGAGCGCCGACTGGGCTGAAGCCCAGCCGAGTGGCCCAGCCCACCCCGCCGCTGTCTCCCTCCTGGAGACTGCGCCGTCGCCCGAGTCCGGCTCGAGGCCGACTCCCGCCGCCTTGCCCCCTCCCCCAC